>NC_073692.1:24720062-24763512 GCF_029784155.1 Uranotaenia lowii
TTACTCAAATTCTACTTTAGATTTGTGATTTTCAGTTGAATTGTTTGTACAAACTAATTCTGATTAAAAATATGATATTTGGAAATTGAATTGACAAGCAAATTTTTAAGTTCATGTTCTCTTGAAATTCTCAACTATTTTATGTTGATTGAAAAACTCATTCAATTGAACTTTGAATCTGTTTCCAAATTTCTATACGATTTTTGAAATGTACAAAAAAGATGATTTAGGAATCTTAACTCTAGATAAGAACTTTATTATCCAAGCCTTTGAGCCCTCATTCACGAATCTATTATTTAAATTCTGTAGAGCTGGTTTATTCTTCATTCATCATTTCAATGATTGATTTTTGATCTGTTTTGTGAATCTGGTTAAATATGTGAATTTCAAATGATGATTTTGGATCGCCACCTAGAAGCTTTATATGTTTAAATTTTGTGCTAAAATAAATTTTAAAAATTTCGAATATGAACATAAAACAAAATTCTTCTTTTTTTATAATTTGAAATCTTCTAAAAATGCATGTGATTTTCGAGAAACATTATTCAAATTTTATATGAAATGCAAAACCGAATTTGAGCCAGGATTTCAAAGCAGCTTTCCAATCTTAATTTTTTATGATTACTCGAAGAGAAAATCAAAAATCCTAAACTTGATACACAATCAGAAATACGAAAATATGTCGAAATATAATTTTAGTTATGGGAATATGGAACCAGAACCTTCAAAATGGGTTTGATTTAAAATTTAATATTCAGAACTGAATTTCTATAATCAGATTGCCAGATTGCCTGGTTTTAATCGGATTGGCCCGGATATTTAATATAAAATTCGGGAAAAGTCCGGTCCGCCGCGTTTCCCGGATTTCATTGAAAAAGCCCGGATTTTGCTCGGGTTTGTTTTCATTCTCATTCTTAAATCAAACTAAAAAAAAACAAATTGTGTAGTAATTTTTTTTAATTATGCGTCCAAAATTTTGCAGCAAGTTTCAAAAAAATAATCATGAAAGGTTTTTTAAAGTTTTTTTTTATAGATTTTTGATGAGCAATTCCTAGGTTTGGACCAAAATTGCCCGGTATTGCCTGGATTTGGGGTCGACAATTTTGAAATCGAATACCCGGCTTTTGCCAGGTTTTAATATAAAATAGCATGGATTTGTCCGGCCCGGATACGTGCTGAAAAAAATCTGACAACCTTATTCTATGAAGCAGTGGGAAAATTTTGAAAACTGTAGCAGATTTTAAGCTTAGGATGGATTTTTGAGGTTTTTGCATTAGTTTTTAGTCCAGATAGTTACTCTCGAATATCTTTGCTCTATTATCACAATTTGATTATGAATTTAAAATTTTGAGTCTAGAGTAGAATACCTCGCTTGCTTTTTTGGACCCTCATGGGGGGGGGTTTAACCCCCAAAACCCCCCCCGTTCCTACGGCCATGTTCTTTGTATATTTACAGTTATAGTGCTATTTTTATAGTCATTTAATGATAAATTTTGGATATTTAAAAAATAAGGACATTTTCCAAGAGTAAACCTGTATTGGACAAATGGACCTTATCAAATCGTTAACTTTGAAGAAAAAATGAAAATGGGAATATTGGGCGGGCCTAGGGGAATGTGTGAAGGTGAAATTTCATTTGTATTTTGAAGCTCAAACTATTTAGCAATTATTGTAATTTTAGCCCCTAAATGTAGGCAGCATCAAAGTTATTTTTTTTATTTTAATTATTTTTACAATTGAACGTTAAAAATTAAGGTAAGTCTGATAATCTTGCATATGTAAATATTATGAAGGTGTTTTGTATCCTTTATGATCAAGAAAACTCGTTAAAACCGTCAGAATAGAGACTGATCAATGTTACCTCAAAATATCAAATTCTGAACAGGGACGAAAAAGATTTTTAAATCAAATTGAAAGTAGTCTAATAAATTTCTGCATCCATGTTTTACGTTCATAGAAGTCCAGTACTGGTTTTAAAAATATGAAACATGCCACATTCTCCTTAAAAGAAAAAATAATCGAAAAATATTGAAAAAAAGTGATCAATATTACCCCGGATTACGGTATTTAAGTTTTTTTTCCTATTTATACTGTTAACTATGGAATTTGATGCAAAAACTTAAGACGTTAGGAACAACACAAACTCAAGGAAGAAAAGGTTGAATAGACTTCGACAATCCAAGACACCAACATCGTTTGAAGAACTCCCCAGTGACTTTAATGCTGCATCCACTCCAGTGACTTGAACGCTCCAACAAGTGACAAACCCACGCCACCACCAAGCAA
Organism: Uranotaenia lowii; assembly: GCF_029784155.1. NCBI lineage: Eukaryota > Metazoa > Arthropoda > Insecta > Diptera > Culicidae > Uranotaenia > Uranotaenia lowii. Next base: position 24,722,349 of record NC_073692.1, read on the forward strand.
TTAGTGAAGAAAAAAACAGTGTGATACTCAAAATTAAGTCAATGTCAATTCCACAGATCCACACCCATCGTCAAACATCAGCAAACAACACCAACAACGGATAAAAACATATGAATCTATGCTAAGGTCCCACCGATAAACAGAAAGAGGGGGGCAGGAAAAATAAAAATTAACTAAAGTGTAATAGTTGAAGGAAAAAACAAACCTGAGTGTCACCAACAGTGTGTATTGCCGTCGAAAGTGCAAGTGGTTTCAAACCGGGAGGGGGTGTATGGTATCATAACACCGGCATATGACTGGTGTCCCCGTCATCATTAGGCCTAATTAGACCAAATTAAAAGAAGTAGCAGCAGCAGAAAAATAAAATTAAAAAAAAAAGTAAATTCGAGCCCGCAGCAGCAGAAGAAGCCCTGATCATCGCCGTCGTCTTCATCTGCGTTGTCGTGATCCAACCGGGCAGATAAGACTGCTCAGACTCAGCTCTACTACGCAAATGGTCAGTGTCGTCCGCGTGGTGCGCGATCATTAAAACCGCATCACGCATCACCTCGTTGTGCCTTCTTCTGTCAGCTTATGTTGCGAGGAAGCGTCCTTAGTTTGGAGGAAACCTCGAAGCCACGATCTGATCTGATAAGTTCGCGGGCGCAGAAGAGTGGACAAGTGTTTAAGTTTTGAGGTGATCATAGTGAAGCTCTGAAGTCGGTGGAAGGTGATCTTCCCATCGAAAGGGGGAAAAGTGACTCGATCAAGTATTACAGCACATATCTCCTTAAACTGAAGTGGGGCAAGTTTGTGTGTTTGAAGATGAGCCTATCAGCTGAAGTGCGTCGAAAGTGAAAACTGTAGCAAACCTTCAAGTTGTTTAACGGAAGAGACACGCAAACAAAGTTGAAAGAGAGTGTTCCGTCGGCGCTCTCGGAAGGAATCGAACGACGGGTTGCGATCGATTGAGCTGATCGAAGATTGAATTTATTTTTTCCCTCGACTTTAAGTGCATCCCTCGACTGGTTTTGGATTAAATTATTAAAAGTTATTGGACGCCGGATTATGTTAATTAGTGAAGTCATTTTGTTTTGAGTCCTGTTGCGGGAAACTGGACAGGCCGGAGATGATCGCGCTGCCAAGTGATTTTCAAGATTTTTGATTATTCGTTTTTTATGCCTGTTTCTGGGCAGAGTGCAGTGCAAATTTGGATTCGGTGGGGTGGGAAGTAATTGAGGCCACTCGCGGCGACTCTGGCGGGTCCTTCCCAAGTGATCGCATTACGTATCGTCGTGCTCCTGACCTTTGCAAAAGATATCAGCCGCCGAAGTGATCTTTACGAAATTCCTTGTGTGCACAACAAGCGGACAACGCGCATCTTGATTCCGTCAGAAGCGAAAAAACAAACCCTCGTGTCTCGCACTTTACTTCGAGGACATCGGCCACAGAAACGGATCGAAGCAACGGAATTATAGTGAAAAAAAACAACACATGAAGTGCTCTCGTTCGGCAATCAGCTCACGTCCCGGTTGATGAAAATGTGTACAAAATGTTAACCACTCTCGACCACTACTGACCTTTGCCAAGAGGATCATCATCGAAGAAGACCATCGGCCAGCCTGTTACAATAAATAATTTCCAACAACCCCGCTCAAGGATTCCGCATCCCTGGTTCGAATTTCACAACAAGTTGAACAACAACAACAGTTTCCAGTGACTTTTCGCAACTCGTCTTCAACTCCCGCAGCCAAAAGTGACAGTTATCTCCTCGACCAAGAAGTGACAACCTTTTGAAAGATCACCGAGTGAGAAAAAAAAAGTGTACCATCAACTTTAAGAAACAACAAACTAGTGAGTGAATTATACCCCGAAGGAGCGCTACACTTCCAAGTGCCCCAAACTACACACAATCTAAGCACATTGTTCGACAACTACGAAGTGTGTGGTGAAGTTTGGAGTGAGTTAAAGTTAAAGAAAAAACCAACATCAAGTGGCAATCCCCCCCCATTTATACAATTCCGGATGAGGATGAGCCATCGCTGCCGTCGGAATTCCTGATTTGGAAACCGTAGCAAACGATCAACAACACGCACAGGTAAGAGCCTAGAGCTACTCACAAGCCCTACCTTCTTAAAGATAAAAACGACAAAAAGGAGACCATTGAAGGCACGCGTGCCCCGAACAACTCCGAATTCAATACAAAAATTGATGTTCACGTGTTCGGAGTTGTGCAAGAGCAGAAAAAAAACAGCGATCATCTTCCCCGCAGTCAAGTGACTGTGTCTCCTACATTGGAGATGTGTTTACTTTTTGAGTTCATTATTTGAGCTGCGCTTCTCTTCATCCATCAAACTTTGAAGCTCCACCAAAAAAAGGTTGATGCCGAAGAGGCGCAATCTCTCCCTCGTTGATGTCAAACGGGAAAAAGGTTTCGTTTCATTTTAGCTTTGTGTTGGCGTTAGCGTTATTTTTTGAAGACTTCTCCTTTAACTAACTATCCGACGCCAGCCATTCACACTGCATCATTTGTTACCTTCCTAGCTTGGAGGTGAAAATTGAATAATTGAGGTGCGTTTAATTCTGCGGATACAGAGCGCTCTTGTAAGGTTGTAAACATGGGCGGCTGCTAGTGTTACTTTTAAGTTGTTTTTTTTTATTCTTTTGATTCGAAACCAATATTAGCAACTAAAATGGTATCTTTAAATTATCCGGTTTTTTTTTTACAAATCTAATGCATAGTTCAGGAAACTGAAATGAAAATTTATGTTCATGTTGTTAATTCAAAATTTAATTCAGATCGATTAATTTGGCTGAGCTTGCATTTTAAAATTCTTTACAGGATTAGAAAAGACGCAAATCTAATGATCTTATAGCGTTTTCGTTTTCTCCACTGACACATGAGCAAATTTGTTCTTAACCCTCATTCGTCTCTAAAATTTCTACCCTTTACAGTCCTTCATGTGTCAATTTGACACTTCTGATTAAAACCAATATATCTCTCTTGTTTCCCAACCATTTTTTATAAAATGTATAGTTTTGGAAACCTCGTAATGTAACTCAGATATGTCATACAGATATGTTGAGGAGATAACTTCAGTTTTGTGTTATTCAAAGTCTAAGAACAAAAATACGAAAAAAAAATCTCCGGAAAAATTTTAAGATCAGCAACAGGATGCCACCAAAATTCACTAAGTGTCCAAGAAAGCTGAAAATAGGAGCTAAACGTTGCACAAAAGGATATTTTTAATTGAATATTTTTAAGAACATGACCATCTTAAATGTAGAAACTGTACTTTTCAATCAATGAACTGTCAAAATTATGTTAAGTAACACCAGATAAATTTTAAAAAGAGCATTGGAAAGACCACATAGCAGAGTACAGGAATAAGAAATATGCGGCCGCATGTGTTCCTCGAGACATACTTCTGCGGTCCACGAAGCCTTTCTCAAACTGTATTTACTTCACGGTTTTCTTTCTACGATTAACAGTTAATTATCATAGAATACAAGTTCATACTATACAAAAAACTGTACGTCAGCAAGTTGAACAAATGTGTACTTTGGAAATTTGCATTTGTATTGCCCTTCATTTTTCAGATTGTCATCTTTTTTCTTGCATTCTGGAATATTTATTAGTTAAACATAATATTGGAGTGTTTTCTTCCAGATCACATTTTTGTTTCCTTATTCAACATCCATTTTCGAATTCAAAATCTAAGAAAGTGGTTAAAATTAGGTGGGCTAACGGGCCGTTTACTTATTACGTAAGCACGAATTTGGAAATTTTTAACCATCTCTCCCCCCTGATAAGACAAAGTAAGATTTTTCAAAACCCTCCCTCCCCCCATAGTAAGATTTTAGGTTATGTATTCTTTGAAAAATTTACACGTTTTTTTTTTAAATAGCTTCAATATATTAAAATTGTCCATGTTTTAAAGCATAGCACATTTTAAGTAAAACCTTATTACTGCATTTGAAGACATTTTTTTTTACAAAAACAACAGATGAAATGCCATAGAAGATTAGAGAAAACAATATTTAAGACATAACATGCTCGGGCTAACAATAATCTTCCTTTAATTTTCACAATTGAATAAACAATATTAAATCTTAATTTCAATTTAAAAAAGAGTGAAAGATCAGATTAGCACAAAGTATCATAAATATTGTTATGTTTTTGACTTCAAAATCATAAAATTCTAAAAAAAAAATCATTCCATACTACTAGAATTGGTGCAAAATTGTTTAACGACAATTACGTTGTCAACTAACCTAAAAGCTCAGACTGATTTCAGCAGTAAGCGATAAAGTTTTTGGCTTTTTTTTAGTTTGTTTGTAAAATTTAGAGTTGGTAGTGTCTATCACTGAAAAACTGTCTAGAAATTCAATTTTGAAGCCATTTTCGAAATATGATGGATTCAAATCGTATTGTCAAAACTTTCTTTTTTGTTTCTATAAATTTCTCAATTTAAAAGATTGTTACGATGAGAAACGAAAAGCCACGATCTTTTTTAAAAGCGTGATTTAGTGTTTTTGAAGGCATGTCGGTTTGAATTGGTTCTCTATAAATTTTGTAGAACCATTTATTAATTCAAAGATATTAAAAGATAGATAACATAACATTCAAAATAATCAGCAAATAGGCAGTGAGAAAAAAACCTGAGTAATATGGTTTCGCATGGCTGGGGAGAATGAGGATACTTGATCCCTGGGGATACTTGATTCCTTAGCTATATCTCGAAACTGGAATGTCTTATAATGATCAAATGTTCTAGAAAAATGTGCCAAAATGAGCAAAATAACAATGCTTGTAGTTTAAAAAATTTTAACAAAATAATTGTTTGAGTAATTGAAATTTGTTTGAAAAATTTCACAAAATGTAACTTGAAGATCTTTTTTCATCACTTTAAAATGTTCCTTACATGGGAAAATTATGAAAAAAATATTTATTCCAATGTATCAATCGTTCGAGCGTAAAATGAACTTCATAATGCCATATTTTCAAAGCAATGGAAAACTCTCAACTTTTTTCAGAAAATGTTTTCTAAAATGTTGATTATGGGTACAATTGATCCCCTAAAGTTGGGTACAATTGATCCCCCTTCCAAACGGCATATTCTTCTTCTGAATTGATCGTTATGATTGCTGATTACGAAATTACTAATATTTATCCAAAAACTAATATTTATCAAACAATTGTCTGAAAAAAGAGCAAAAAAAATGATTTTTCTCTTGTTTATAAAAAAACAGCGCCTTTAAGTATGCAATGTTAATAGCGTTGAGACAAAGTTATAGAATTTTTTTCTTATGTCTGCTATAAATTGTAAAATGAGAACAAACATGACCAAAATAGTCAATTAAATATCTTGGGGTTTTGTTTGATTTTTACCACGGATTAGGGCTTCCTGAATAAAAGATCAAGTCTCTTTCAATAGGGGATCAAGTCTCTCCTAACTTCAGAAAAATCGCAATTTTTTTACTCCGACGAAAATGCTTCTTGTTCATCAACGGGTTCAAGTATCGATCTAATTTTTTGAGCATATAAACTTGAAGTTACAAGCTGTCAGAAAATGTCAAAGACGGCGAGTTGCTAAATTTTTCCAAAAAGATATGGTGAAAATAAGAAAAGGGGATCAAGTATCCCCACTCTCCCCTACTGATTAACTCTAAAGTTACAGTAAGATTCAGATTCAGTTGCTTAAGATGCTTGTTTGCTATTTTTTCATAACTATCATGTTGATTTGCAAGAATCATGGAAAATAAACGCGGTTATGGCGAAAAACCGTGAAAATATAAGTCATATGAGAAAATCTGAGCAAAATAAATCTTTAAGCGGATTTAACCTTAGTGCTTTTTTTATGAATAACTTTGGCTGGTGGTGCTATACAATTAAGCTTTTTATAAAAAGTTTTTAAAATGTTCCACTTATTCCGGCTATGTCCCGGCTCTATCTTATATGGATTTTCAAATTGAAAAACAGTTTTTTCACAGTTGGAAAAAATAATTTTTAAATAATATTCACAGAGAAAATGATTTCAAGCAAATAAATTTCAATAACGAATCAACATTGAACGCTGAGAAGACAGTGATTTCCTTGAAATTTGTTAATCTTACTGATAGTATCGCTGTGGATTAACTCCAGAATCCTTTTGAATGGAAGTGTTCTAGAGTAATACCATTAGATGGAACATGTCTCAGAAACGAGTAAAACTGTTTACGAACTATATGAATGATGACTCTGTTTGTAAGAACGAATATTCGTGAAAACGTTCAAAGCGATAAAAATGTTTTAGTTATTTAAAAATGATCAAAATTTACCTATGCAACCCCGGCTGATACAATTCGCCTTGTATAAAAAAAAAAAAATTTGTTGAATTTCTGTTCATGAATTGGTTTTATTTTTTCTTTTAAGTTTTGATTTCGTCAAAATTTTGTCGTTTTATAAAGAAATGATTTAAAATTCAAACTATTCCGTTTTCTCATAAGGTTGTTCATCCCTGGTTTAGTACATTTTCGCATCTTTAGATTTTCAAAATACAAAAAACAGAATTTTTGTCAAATTTTCAAAAGTAGCTGTTTTTCTGAACTTTTTGTCAATTTCAAAATTTTTCAGATTTTTCAAAACTTAAATTCTACTTTTCACTGGATTTTGAGTTTAATAACGCAAGATTTTCGCAATAGTTTTATATTCACCAGAAAGCCATTTTCATACCAATTCTAGTGGTGTAATTATAAAAAAAAAGCTGCGATACTTTGCGAAAATAAATAAAAATGTGAAATACTTTCTAAATATTCAAAAGTTAGCGCAAACTACCGCTACCAGCTACATGTTCGTTTCCAAAAGTGCATGGGACTAGACCGCAAAAACGATAAAATCATGAGGTATGTCATACCAATTCAGTATTTTGGCGTTGAACGTTTCCTACACTCATTTCTTTCTGCACAAAACATGCTGAAACCTACCTAACTTTGACCAATTCCGATGCCGATATATTCAGTTTCTTGGACATTAAGTGAATTTTTTTGAGCACTTTTTGGTGATCTACAGTTTTTTTCGAAGCATGTTTTTCGGTTTTTTTTTTTTTCTAATAGGAAAAAACTGTACAAAACGCACCAGTATAATCACTATTTTACGTTAACGACGATTTGAGAGAACTGATTTACGTTTTACTAAAAAGAAAAATAATGATAAAAACGCGATTTTGATGATATTTTTTTTTAAAAACTTAAACATCTTGAAACGGGTAACGCCAAAACTAGTGAACAGAACGCACCATACCGAAAGGGTGGTAAAAAATAAAACGGTGATTATATGGAATGTCATAATTGAAACATCAAATGTCTTGTAACACGTTCATCGAATTTTTATAAACTTACCATACTTGGGCTATAAAATTATTTTTAATTGCAAAAATAATCGAATATTTCGTGTTTTTAAATTCTCTTTTTGGTATCCTTAAAGGTAAAACGCCTTCAGGTAGGCAACGAAATTCAATTTCTATGGTGGCAAACATGGCGGCAGATGACTTTTTGGAATAAAATATTGGTGCACCTTTTTAACTTTATAAATGACGAAATTTGTTATAGTAATGCATTCTTATCGTCTTTTGGGAGTCAGCAAATACAAAGAATGACATTGCGTTCTGATATTCGGTTTTTTTCACAAGCTAACAGCATTCAAAGTTTTAACGCAAAACACGTGGTCTTGAGGGCATTCTGCCCTAATTTTGATTTTATTGTTTTAAGTTAAAATTTGTGGAAAGTTAATGAAATTCAAAAAAATATTTAGCAGTTGGTTGAGCATAAAACCTTTTATTTTACACATGAAAAATTATCTTTTTTTTTCTCTAAAAAATAATGTCGTTTTAGTGAACATTTCACCTTAGATAGGATAGAAAGGCTTTTTTTCCACATTTAAAATGAAGAAAGGCTCAATTCGAGGCCATAGTTAAGCGTATTTTCAAGATATAAGTGCATGGGCCGTATTACCCTGCTGTTGCTTATTGCACAGTTTTCCCCTACATTGAATAATATAAAACTGAAGTCTTGTAGTAACATTACGAGGTTTCCAAAAATATAAATTTGTTTGAGAAACAAAAGCGATTTTAAACTAGGGGATTTTAGCAAGATCTGACAAGGGTGTTTTTTGGACTTTCAGAGTGTATTCAGAAAAAAAAGAATGATGCATAATTAAAAATTCAAAGAAATCATAGAGGGCCCCCGAGGAAATTTATTAATTTGGATGCACCCTTTTTTTTAAAAAAAATATACATGTCTAACGTAAATTTAAATATAAAACAAATTGCGCACAGTTTCTTTCAAAATCCAACACTTTCTAATCAAGAGTTGACAAAATCATTGCTTATTCCAAAAATCAATATGCGTGTGTGGTAGAATTGTATTGTTTATTTTGATCGAAAATTTTGAATCAAGCTGTGGAGTGAGGCATGTGATTGGAAACTACGGTTAGGGGTCATCAGAGAAGTCAAAACTCAATTGATCAATTTTAAATTGGGAATAAGCAAAAAACTAAGTGTAGATTACTGGAATGCTCAACAAATTCATCTCTGAATGGCTGGAGGTCTGGCCTAGCTCTCAGACAATTAAACTGAACCTCAAAAAACAATTTTAGATTGATTCAGAGCTCGTAAGCTGTATAGCTCTAAGCTCCTATGGTTCTTAACATACACAAGTTTTTTTTTCTGATTGTTTTGCAAAAATAAAATCATGATTTGCGATAACTCTGCTCCTATAAACTTAAACAAATTTCGTGACGGAAAATTTTGTTTCCGATGCTTTTAAAGGCCTTAAAAAGAGTACTTTCATTAGTTTGTTACTTTTGTAAAACGTAAAACGTGTTTAATGGAACAAAAATGTAATGTTTTATTTCAAAACAGCTGAATCCATCAAAATTGCATTCATGTCCTCTCTAAAAAACAGAAGTATTGGGCAAAAATGTAGCAAAGATTGAAAAAGGAGAATATTTTCACCTACAATTAATTTGGTATTGTAATAAAAAACTAGGAGTGAATTTTTAAGTAGGCAATTTTTCATTTCGACAACACTGGAGGATTGGAATCCTAAAAAAGGTTTTAAAATTAAAATAAAGATTCACATTATCTTTATTGTTTCAAGCGCATCATACAAATCCGACATGTTTTAAAGATTTGAAGCTTCAATTTCACATATTGCTTCCTGTTTTCGTTTTTACTCAATTCATAATCAATATCTTGCATGGTTCCTGAAAAAACAGTTTATTTAAATTTATTTTTATGCTGCATAAATTATCATCAATATTGGAATATCCATAGTTGGTAAATCAATTTTATGATTTATAGTTAAAAAATCAATATTTTTCAACATGCATTATAATACTTACACCATTGCAATATTTTTACTGTGATTTGAACAAAGGGGGATATTGAAGAAACAATTTAACTTTACCGTTTCAATCATTTTTTACCACGCACAAAATTAAAAAAAATAAAAAAAATACACCATAACTTGATTTCTACTATTTTTTTTTAAATTCGTTGATTTTAGCTCCCATAATTTAAATGGTAAATCAGTGCATAGTTTTTCACGGGTTTAAACATCTTCATTCATCCTTATTCCAATCCACAGTTTTTACCCGCACTTATATTCAAAGAAAAGTTGATGGTGATGCCTAACTCCAGGCACACAAATAAATTTTAGATTTTTATTTCCCTTCTTTCTGATTTATTTTTTGCGGAAGCCTTAATTCTGCTAGGATCATCTTAAAAGTTAATTTTCTTCAGTTCCTCCTTACTTTACACAATTTTGGGTATTTTATACACGTTTATGAGCATGCCCTAATTTACTCCACGATTAGTGATCCAAAGAATGTTTTGGTAAAATGTGTCACTGTTCGAAGCAGTTTGAACTAACTGTCTTTTTTTCTCGCCAAAGTCAAGTTGGAAGAATTCTTCCCCATATATTAACTTTGTTGACATATCCCATCACTATTTGTAATGATGCCAAACAACACTTCTCATGGTATGAATTTCAGTGATTTTTTTATGCTTCAAATAACTATTTTAATCAAGTTATGAAAGGAGAAAAAGCTGGATTGGATCACAACCATTTTTTAAACTGTTTTTCTTATTGGCATTAAAACCCATGTCTCGCATTGGAAAACAGTGTCATTTTTTTTTCTTACTTGAAACACACATATAACTTTACTGATGTAGTGAAATTTTCAAGAATTCATTAAAAACCGATGGTTATAAGTGTCATTAAAATTCATAATTTAATAAATCTACGACAAGATTAGAAAATCTTTAAATTCTGTGGGAATTTGATATCTGTGTCATAGATTCTGTTACGAAAATTCGCTAAAACTTGTGTAAATTCATGGATTTCTCTGTGATTTCAGCTACTTTGCTATGCATATGATAGTCCCAAATTCCCAAAAAGTAACACCTTCGATTCAGTTGAATTTTATCTGATTCGAAAATAGAAACATTTTAAGTTTTATAAACCAATCTTTAGAGATAGCTTAATATTATTAAATGTTTTAAGAAAAGAATACGGGTGTTAGGAATGAATCTTGTTTTTCTCACTTTTCGACTTATTAACAATTTTTTTCTCTTCAGAATTTTGAGTTTCTGACAGAAATTCTTAATTTCTGACTTTCCGACTTTCGGATTTTCAGAGTTTTTGACCCCTAACTATCTGATTTTCTGACATCCTGACTTTCTGACTTTCTGACTTTCTGACTTTCTGACTTTCTGACTTTCTGACTTTCTGACTTTCTGACTTTCTGACTTTCTGACTTTCTGACTTTCTGACTTTCTGACTTTCTGACTTTCTGACTTTCTGACTTTCTGACTTTCTGACTTTCTGACTTTCTGACTTTCTGACTTTCTGACTTTCTGACTTTCTGACTTTCTGACTTTCTGACTTTCTGACTTTCTGACTTTATGACTTTCTGACTTTCTGACTTTCTGACTTTCTGACTTTCTGACTTTCAGACTTTTTGACTTTCTGACTTTCTGACTTTCTGACTTTCTGACTTTCTGACTTTCTGACTTTCTGACTTTCCGGCTTTTTGGCTTTTTGGCTTTCTGACTTTCTGACTTTCTGGCTTTCTGACTTTCTGACTTTCTGACTTTCTGACTTTCTGACTTTCTGATTTTCTGAATTTCTGACATTCTGACTTTTTGACTTTCTGACTCTCTGACTTTCTGACTTTCTGACTTTCTGACTTTTTGACTTTCTGACTTTCGAACTTTCTGACTTTTTGACTTTTGACTTTCTAACTTTCTGACTCTCTGAATTTCTAATTTTTTGACTTCCTGACCTTCTTACTTTCTGGCTTTCTGACTTTCTGATATTCTGACTTTCTAACTTTATGACTTTCTGACTTTCTGACTCTCTGACTTTCTTACTTTTTGACTTTCTAACTTTCTGACTGAAAACGCAAAAGCTATCAAATTTCCAACAAGAAAATTTACACTCTATTCTTAACGTGGTAACTTTTAATTAAAAAAAATCCTACTTTACCAGAATTTTTGTCTTTGAACAATAGTTTCCAAAATTCTGGCCAAGTCATAAATCATCACCTGAAACGTTCGAAATTGTCTTTTTTTTAACGCGTTTGATAATAATGGCCTCATTAATTGCCAAATGCAGCCCGATTGCATTTCCTCCTTTCAAACAATCCCTGGAGAGAAATAAAAACTCCAGGCTGATTGAAGGTTGTTGATTGATTGCCGACAATAGGGAGCTGCGAGTTCAAATTTGTCACCAGACGATTTTACGATCGTCTTTTGGTGCCCAAAGAATCATTAGCATATTCTGATGGGCGAAGCAAAAAAAAAAGTTGCACTTGACAACCGACTGATGCAAAAATAACGCAGCCAACGCCTAGAAATAGCTCAGCTCTACGGCGAGAGTAAATTTGCGCCAACATTTTTTTTTAACATTCGCACATAATCTCGTGAAAAGTAGTTCAAATTAACAAAAACTCATGCTACGGTACAAGCAAGTTTGAAGCTGCTGCCGCTGTTGTCGATTTAAAAGTTACAACCAAATTATAAACCAGTTTAAGTGAAGTCCCCCGGAGGCTATGCGTTAACCTCCTTGAAGCGCTTACAGAACACAGCCCAAAGTCCACAGATGAGCTAGGAGAGGGAGGGTTTGGATTTCGGGAGCGGCAAAAACATGTGGAGGGAAAAAACACGACCATCATTTTCACGGCTAGATCTAGAGTATGCCATCTCTTTGCTTCACGACCGAAAAATCGCCGGATCTTTGGCGGGACTTTGGGGCTTCGTAAAGCAAACATCAACACTAGATTTAGCTGAAAGAGGGAGTTCATCTCTAAGGAGACGAGGCATTTTTATGTGAGTGTAATGGGGAAGATCGAAGATCAACCTCCGAAACACCTGAACCGTAGCTTGGTGAATCGAGAGAAGACTCAGAGTCAGAGACTCAGAAAGGAGGAAAAAGTGTCCTCTTCGAGCCAGAAATTAAAATCCAGCGAATCGCCGATTCAAAGCGAAACGGACGGCGAAATAAAGTAGTTAATGCTATTTATTAGATTTCTGATAGCTCCGTGATTGATTAGTGTGATTTTGTTTGCTGCTCAACGAAAGCGGGTGGCAGAAATCGAGGCCGAACTTTTACCCACTCTTTCGTCCTCGTTGAAGGTTTATGCAAAAACTGACACTGGACACCGAGAAATGTTGAACTGCTGTTGGAGAGATTGAGACGCGGCAACCTCGAAGAGGTCTGAGGAAATAAATTAAATAAATCAATCAGGAGGTCGGCTTAGGGTGGAGCAACTGCTCAAATTTAGGATATGCGATTTTTTGGGAAAACAATTTTAGAGGAACTCCAGTTCGAGGAAAGTTCTAAGTAACACACTCAAATCTTATCAAAATGTTAACAAAAAAGTGTAAAAAACTGCAAAAAACAATTAAGTTACTTCACACTCAACCCTAATTAGAAGCTCAAATCTTGAACTAATCTCAACCGTAAGCTTGAGCAAATATCGCTCAAAGTTGAGGCAACGGAGAGAGCAGTGAAAATTGGAGCCAATGTCCAGCCGGTTTCGTTCGATTCGTTTGATTAATGATTCGCCAATCATGCGCAATAAACGTTGTCTAATAAAATAGCCATTAATTTCTCAACGCCACCAAACACCAACAACTCTCTCGGTAGGTAGGTGAGTTGTTTTTATCTAACCGGAGCGAAACCTATCGCTGATTAAATCAGTTCACTCAGTACCAAACCCAGGTTTCAATCTTCACATGTTTTTTTTAATTTGACTGTTTTGCTGCTGACTGTTGAAGATTGCGTTTCACCTTGATGGTCAAATTTCAACCGAAATTGAACGAACCGGGAATAGTGGGTTCAAAAATACATACACTCGCTTTGGGGGGTTCGTCGCTTGAAAAATTTTGGGCAACGAGTCACCAGGAGAGCAGAGGGAAGATCGGATCGATTCTGTGAAGCTGACATCCATGGGGAGGGAAGACGATCGGATTACGGTTGCGGTCATCATCCTGCTTTGTACTTGGGACAGAAAAGAAACTGCATTGATGGCGATCCTCAAAAAATAAAGATCAATTTCAGATTTTCGGTTTCAATTGCTTTCGGGAGAGATGACTCAGAGAATGATGATGTTTGTCGACCAAGGGTAACTCTAGACCCGACGACTTTCTGGGAATGATTTGTGTTCCACTAAATGCTACAGTTTTCGGAAAAAAAAATGTTTCAACTTGCCCAAAATATTCTTTCCTGTTGTTCTTTCTAATTATGTATTTAACTTCAAGTAGATAGAAGGATTGATTGAAAAGAATTAAGTTCCTAAATCAGACTAGAAATAGAGACGAAACAATTCAAAATGAGAATTCAAAAACAGAGTTCAGATACAGGCCATAATTTTAGTAACTTTTGCAGAGAAACTAATAAAAAAAGAAATTTATCGTTCTGAATTGAAATCGTCCGTGCGATTCATAAGTGAAAAAATTTATAAATTTTGAGTAGATAAGCTTCTACATTCTTGATCAACAAAAGACAAATTACTGAATGAGAATGAGAATGAGAATGAGAATGAGAATGAGAATGAGAATGAGAATGAGAATGAGAATGAGAATGAGAATGAGATGAAGAATGAGAAATGAGAAATGAGAATGAGAATGAAAATGAGAATGAGAATGAGAATGAGAAATGAGAATGAGAATGAGAATGAGAATGAGAATGAGAATGAGAATGAGAATGAGAATGAGAATGAGAATGAGAATGAGAATGAGAATGAGAATGAGAATGAGAATGAGAATGAGAATGAGAATGAGAATGAGAATGAGAATGAGAATGAGAATGAGAATGAGAATGAGAATGAGAATGAGAATGAGAATGAGAATGAGAAATGAGAATGAGAATGAGAATGAGAATGAGAATGAGAATGAGAATGAGAATGAGAATGAGAATGAGAATGAGAATGAGAATGAGAATGAGAATGAGAATGAGAATGAGAATGAGAATGAGAATGAGAATGAGAATGAGAATGAGAATGAGAATGAGAATGAGAATGAGAATGAGAATGAGAAATGAGAATGGGAATGAGAATGAGAATGAGAATGAGAATGAGAATGAGAATGAGAATTAGAATGAGAATGAGCATGAGAATGAGAATGAGAATGAGAATGAGAATGAGAATGAGAATGAGAATGAGAATGAGAATGAGAATGAGAATGAGAAATGAGAATGAGAATGCAGAATGAGAATGAGAATGAGAATGAGAATGAGAATGAGAATGAGAATGAGAATGAGAATGAGAATGAGAATGAGAATGAGAATGAGAATGAGAATGAGAATGAGAATGAGAATGAGAATGAGAATGAGAATGAGAATGAGAATGAGAATGAGAATGAGAATGAGAATAAGAATTCCTTGTAGATTTTTTTAAAGAGAAGATTAAATATTTTAATCACCAAATATTTTTCCTTTCAAATTAATTCCATAATTAAAATCTTTTGAATATTTATAGGTTTTACTATTAAACAAAATAAACAAGAAATCTAGGGTTAGTGCTCCTACTTTGGACCTAGAGCTACTTTAGTCCTAAAATGCCGAAAATTGAAAATAAATCATTGTGCTGGCATAAAATAAAGATATTCCTCTGCACACAATGAACTCTTATTCTTCCTGAACCTTACCATGCCGTTTTTTTGCCATTGAAAGTCTTTGTGATAAAAATTTTCAACGTTTTTAAAAATGTACCTCTTCATCAGTGATAAATCAAACAGCTCATTTAGTGGGGCGCGTATTGAAAAATTAGAGTGTTTAAGGAAAAATCACGATTTTTTACTTTCAAAGCCAAAGTTTAAAGGGAAATTACTTCCAGTGTGAAGAATATGAACCATACTACCCATTTTTCCAAAAATTCATGAAAATCAATGGAAAACTCGGAAAATTTGCAAAGGTCCAAATATAGGAAACTTTCGACTTTGATGTTCCATGTTTAGACCTGATGTCACCAAATCTTTGTATCAAAAAGAACAAATCAACAATTTTTGCGAATTTTTAATTGGGGCATAATTCAGAACCAATATTGAATATTTCCAACATTTTTGCCAGATTTACGCAAATAAACTATAGGTAAGTAAACACAATCAAGTTTCAGCTATCGTTTTGCTGATAGAACGGGCGGGGAATAAAAGTGTTTGTGATATTTATAACAGAAATAATAGTTTTTTTAAGTATTAAAAAGCTGTAATACTATTTTATGATAGTAATTGATTTAAGTTTACATTTACAATAAATTTGTTTATTTATTTTCGAAAAATCAATTTTTTTATAGGAGTTTTAGTTCTAGGTCCAATGAAAGGAACCGGTCCAGTACCAAAATAGGAACAGTAGGTTCAAAGTTGGAAATTTAAATCATCCATATCTTTGCAAATCTCTCAATAATGGCGAAACCCATGTTGAAAATTTTCATTGAAACTTGCAGATAAGATCATGACTTACAAATGAACTTCCTGGAGGATATAAATTTCCTGTCCATTCGTGAGAAAACCTCGATTATTTAAAAACCACCGCTTAATGGGTCCAAAGTAGGGCAACTAACCCTACTTTATATTTGTGATTTTTAGATCAATTTTTTAAACACACCAACTTTGATTCAAAAAATAAAATTTCAAATTGAATTAACAATAAAAATTATCAGTCTGCGATTTCTTGCCATTTAAATTTCTCAACGAATTTTATCTTGAACTCATTTAGGAGCTAACTCAGAATCTGATTTTCTAATATAAAATCTGGATCTGTCTGAACCAGAATTTAAAATTTAAATTTTGAATCTGTTTCCAAACTTCAAAACGATTTCTGAAATATTCTAAAAAAATGAGGATCAACTCCAGGTCAGAATTTAAAATATAAGCCAAGAAGTGAATTTTCTTTCCTTAATCTGTAATTTTAACACTGATGTTTTTGGATTCAATTTGGATTCATTATGAAATTACTAATTTTATATTAATTTCAAATTTTTTATTTGATTATGATGTTTAACACTCGGAAAATTGTTATTTTGACATTTAATTGCAAATCAGTTTCGAAATTCATTTATTAAATCATTAGTTTGAAAAAATCATAAATTTTCATTTCAAAAACCATGAAAGTTTCATTAAAAAATCATGGTTTTTGAAACTAGATTTCATGATTTATGAAGCTGATGAAATAAAATTTTAATCGCGATTTCAAAACAGCTTTTCATTTCAATTTTCTAGTGATGATTCAAACTAATGATAAGAATTCTAAATTGGATACAAAATTCTTAATATGCGAATCGTAAAATAATTTTGTTAAACCACAACTTGCGAAATGAGTCATATCTTATTTTCAACTTTAACTTAGAACTGAGTTTATATCTAGTGAGAAATTTTTTTTAACTGTAGGAGTATTCTTAACCTGGAATCGATGTTCGAGGTTAAGTTCTTAATCAATTTTTTTTACTTTTTAATGCAGAGTCTGCAGAGTATACTATCTCGCTTGCTTTTTTGGACCCTTATGGAATGGTTTTAGCCCTTATGGAACCCCCCTCCTCCCTCTAAGTTCCTACGGCCATAGTTTACAGTTTAAAAAATCAGTTATAACTGATGAAATGAAAGATCAAAAATTTAATACCAATATTTTCTGTGAATTTCATTCCTGAACACTGCGAAACTTTTTGGCTTCCAAAGTAACCAAAAGGCACAAATTGGCTTAAAAATTGAATACAAACTGAACATTTTGCTGAGTTCTCGCTTATTTAGACTTTGGAGTATGTACTTTTATATTAACTTTTTACGAACTTTCCGGTTCTTTGAAGGACATTTATAGAATTCTACGTCAGTTGGATTGAATCGGGTCAAAAATATTCATAAAACATATATCTTAACATTATTTTCAATCTTGTCAATCTTAGCTTTACCTAAGCGGGAACTTACCTAAGTCCGGTTTAAAAAAACCGAAAAAATTCTTTACATTGACTAAAAAAAATCAATCGAAACCTGGTAAATATCTGGAAAAAATTGGGTAGACCAATGGAGTTATTTATAAAAAATCAAGAAGAAAAACTCTCAAAACTTTTATTTCGTCAGAACACATCAGCAGTTTAAGAGGTTATTGCATACTTCACAACAGTTGTCGATGTTTATTTTAATGAATTTTTTTCAAAACAACTCGTTTTTCAGAAACTTCAAAAATCAAATTTGATTTTTTGTTTGATTAGTCAAATATCGTGAATAAATCCGGAGAAAGGCTGTTTTCGGCGAAATCCGAATACATAACCCCCGAATCTTCAACTCAGCACACCAAAATTGCAAAAAAATTACTTTTTACAGTTTTGACACATCGAAAAGCGGTCTGACTTTGACCTGTGTAGACAAATATTCTCAAAAAAAAATCAGCATTCACATTTGAAACTGCACAAAACGAAATTTAAAATCTAATTTTTGTAAAAAAAAAAGAACTGCAAAAAAGGAAAAAAAAAACATCTAGAATCAGAAATTGCACAGAGATTTCAAAACTCAATTCAAAACTAAATTAAAACAAATATACTAAAGAAAATCAGCATTCACATTTGAAATTGCACAAAAACAAAATTTAAAATCTAAATTTTGTTTAAAAAAAACTACAAAAAAGGAAAAAAAAACAACTAGAATCAGAAATTGCACAGAGATTTCAAAACTTAATTCAAATGAAAGTATAGGTGAAGCAATCAAATAGAGTGGTATATTTCACAATCAAGATTTGAATTCAAACTTCTTTAAACGTTATCAATATAAGTTTTGATTATTTGTTTAAAATTGTTAAATCATGATTTTATTGACAAATTCATTTTCTGGATGATTTGAAATTTTATACGCTATCTTAAGTTTAAAATTTAAGTTAAAGATTGAATTAAAAACATGAGTCAAGTGCACTTGAGAAAACATTTTTCCCTTTAAATAAAAAAAAATAAAAATCTAATTTCGAACATTGAAGTAAATGGTGATTGGAATCATTTGAAAACTTCAATAGGGAATTTTTTTAAAATTCCTTCACCTATATCAGCAATCAAATCTAAAAGGAGATCAAGTAAATTTTGTACTGAATCATTGTTTCATCACAAAATTACTAACCATCATCTGGGGCATCATGCAACACTTTTAAACTTAAATGACCTCTAAAAATCAATATCCACAGATAATTATACATGTACATAAAAATTTGAGGGTTGACGGGATATTAAATTGACACAGTCAAAAAAGTATTGCTTTCATAAGCTATTTTTAATTTACAAAAACATGCGATTTTCACCCTACTAATAAAAAGGGGGTAGGTTGCGACAAATTTTGTTTTTCATGAAAAATCAAATGAAACCGTATGAAAAAATAATACTTTTTGATTTATTTGTGATGCACACATTGCAGTTATTTTTGGTTTTGTTTGAATTAAATTTTACATTTTTTCTGTCAATTTTTTTTTGTAATGAAAATGCAAAATATTACTGCATACATTTAGGGGTAAAAATTCTACAAAAAAATCTACTCGCTGAAGTCATGGAAATTAATATTTGGATGTATGAAATTTCGAAACTTACAAATGCGTAATGCAAAACAATCGTATTCCAGCACATGGAAACGAGATTTAAAAAGTGAGTCTTGGATTTGCATTTGATGTATTTTAGCTCAGACTGAAACTGAATTATAATTTTTTTTTTTTTAAATTGGTGATTATCCGAAAAAGATTTGTACACCAACAGTGTTGGTATTGGATAATAAAAGCAAACTTAAATTTTGAGGTGATATCATTAGGCCAATCCGTCATAGTGAGTAAAGATTTTTACAGCATCGAAAAATGTAAAAAAAAATTGTACATGTATTGCTCGATTTTTTTTATTACTTTTTATGAAAATCAAACACTTTTAAAACTATTTCACGGTGTGAGAAACTGTGTCATTATCTTTTTTTTTATCATTAAATGATAACTTAATAACATTTTTTTTTAAATGAAAAAGTGTTGTGTGTTCAAATGTTGCATCTAACCCTACTGTAGTATTACGCCCCGTTTGACGTAATCGAAGTTACAACTTACCATCAACTGGGGCAACATGCAACAATTTTCAACTTAAATGGCTTCTTAAATCTTAATGCTTACAGATATTCATCCCTCTTGTACATCAAAAGTTTTAAGGTTGATGGGACACCAAACTAATGTAGTCAGAAAAATTATTAGTTTTACCAGTTATTTTTAAATTTACAAAAATATGCGGTTTTCACCCTACTAAGAAAAAGGGGTGTGTTGCAACAAACTCTGTAATTAATGAAAAATCTAATAAAGGCGTTTGAAAATTTATAGTTTTTGATACATTTGTGATGTCATAACGCATAAAGCACCAATTGAAGGAATTTTTGGTTTTGTTCAAATTAAATTTAAATTTTTTTTCTGTCAAAAATGTTTTTAAGAAAAAAGTGTTATTCTGCTGCATACATTTAGGGGTAAAAAATACTATAAAATATTCTATTAGCTTAAATCATGAAAATAAATCTTAGGATGGATGAAATTTCAATGTTAACAAACGCATAATGCAAAACAATCATATCCCAGCATATGGAAATGATTTATGAGATTTAGTTCTGAATTGCATTTTGTTGCATTTTGCCCCAGACAGCTAACTGAATTATAAAAATATTTATTTAAAAAAATTTGATGATTGTCCGGAAAATATTTATACACCAACAGTGTTGGTAAAGGGTTATGAAAGCAATTTAAAGTTTGTATGTGATATTATTAAGCCAATTTCATCATACAAGGGAAAGTTTTTTTGGCATCGAAAAATGTAAAAAATGTACATCAATTGCTCGATTTTTTAAATTTTTTATGAGAATCCAAAACTTTAAAAAAACTCTCTCACAATGTCAAAAACTATGTCATCATCAATTTGTTATCATTCAATGATAACTTTATTACAGTATATTGAAATAAAAATTATTGAGTGCTGTGGTATACAAATGTTGCATCTAACCCTGCTTTTGCATGATGCCCCGTTTGACGGCATTCATTCAAGAATTTAAGAATTTAAGAATTTTTAACGGTTTTTGATAAGAATGGTTTTTTTTCAATTCCTTGTTTACCAGTATCCTTCTGACTAAAATAAGAATTAGAAACTATTTGTTTATTTTTTCATGAATCGGATAACTTTTAGTCGCCTCTCAAAAACCTTAAAATATACATGTAACTTAAAACTGTTGTGAAAAACCACTTCAAAATTAGTTTTGGAAACATTATAAAACTAATCAAACGTTTGTGCCGTGAAGCATTTCAGTCCAATACTGCAGATTTTCATATTATTTAATTCCTTTAGTTTATGATTTTTTACATTGATGGGTTCAACCCCAAGCGAATTATGTTCTTATTGAAAATATAGCTGTTTTCTCTATGAAGTTATCAAAATTAAACAATGATTGTTTAGAACTGTATCGTTCCGAAAAACGTCAACGAAAGGAGCTGAAAAAATGACAAATCATTGCGAAGGGGAATTGTTGAGATCTACTTTTTTCGGCAGTTTCATTAAGCTTCTAAAATCTCCCGTTTTGCCGAGACCATTAGAGTGGATTTCACGTGGCGGCCACTTTGCGACTTGTTAACAAATGCCCGAAAGCTCCGGAATTGCGATGTTTTTTTTTGTGATATTTGAAGCCTCTGTATCGGGGCTGTTGAATGAAGTGCGACCACATAGCGACGCATCATGTACCATATCTATAATGATGACAAATTCCAAATTCGGGAGGATCAATCAGAGCGCGCGCGCATGTGGTGTTGTTGTTTTTTTTTTCTTTCATTTGGATTGTAATGGAGGCCAGCGGATTCAAACGTTCAAATTTGGTTCGGAGCAGCACTAAAATTCGGGTTTTGCCGGTGGTATTCATTCATAAAAGTGCTCGAGTCAAGTCGAGCCGGATGAGGCGAGAGGTCGCTGCCGGAGGTTACGCGCGACATGCTCTTGAACGGGCGAAATTGCCGCCAAAATAGCTTTCTTCATTGATGTCAGGCGACACACATTGACAATAACACAAGTCGTTGAAACGATTTCAATGAGATGCAACCCCGTCCGAACTTCTGCTGGGGCTCCTTGAGCTGTTGGAATGGATTTTATACTTCAAGACACTTTTTTGCTTGCTTATATTGCCCCATCATCATCTTTATTGGTGAAGTTCGGATAAGTTTTTGGGTGGGCGCGTGAACGATATTCACGTACCTACTCTTGAACAACACCTCGTCATTGATCGAGCCAGCGCACAAATCCCGGGCGTAATGAGAGTCATCTTGAACCGAATTTTAACCATCATCCTTCAAACTGGGAGCGTCTCCTTCAAAGCTCATTTGAATCACAACCATTGGGGCATCCGCCGGTGACCTTTCCTCGTCTTTCCGCCAAAATTCCACCACCTCATCACAGAAAAGGAAAACATTCAATTGAATCCGAGT
Organism: Uranotaenia lowii; assembly: GCF_029784155.1. Lineage (NCBI taxonomy): Eukaryota > Metazoa > Arthropoda > Insecta > Diptera > Culicidae > Uranotaenia > Uranotaenia lowii. The sequence goes on from NC_073692.1 coordinate 24,744,312, forward strand.
CCGTCCATCCGTAACCAGCCAATTTTCGACACTCGTCTTGTCAACTTGGCTTCGAGTTGAGCCGGAGTTTGGACGAGATCGTTTGGGTCTTGCGAAGCTGCTCGTTCCAATGATGAGGTGATGAACTGGGACGCCCACGCGTTTGCTCGAAATTGCAGCTCGCGATCACGCGGACGACCAAGACAGACGACGACGCGACGCGTCAAGCTAGCAGGCAAGCGCCTCCAATATCAAACACCCATAGAGGAGTTCAAGAGTCGCCCCTTCAAGAAAAGTAACAACTACAATGCGCCCGATGTTGGTTTTCGGTTCCTCGGTCCGTCGATTTGTGTGGTGGGTTGTAGAATGAATGTTGGGTGGCAGACGCCACTTTTTGGGGACCCGTAAGCGCTTCATGAACCAACGAATATGATACTTATGTATGTTGGCTATAGGTTGGATCCTACGGGCAAAAGTTTATGTCGGTTGTTCGCGATGATATGATTATACGAGTTGTTTGACGCCTCAGGTGACTACACGGGAAAGGCGATATTCGGAGATGATGTGTCGGAAAATGGCTTTCGGTTTGGATGGGTCACTGCATTTGGGAGGCATGTTTGGTGCGTTTGAAGAAGTATATGGTACTTATTACTTGGAATATCTTCATGAAAACAATTTTTGAAACCGGCTATCTATAACATTCAACTGATGGAAAGAAAAAAGTATAGGGTAAATGTACCTGAGCTTGGCATTTCTTCAACATTCCTACCATTCCGTTAAATGCAGCGTAGAACATCATTGAAGAATTTACTTGATAACTTGCTAAAAGCTCAATTAAAATATGTTTTCTTTATAGAACTTTCATAAATGTGAGAAAGATACAAGTAAAGAATTCACTGCGTTGCTCTAATTTCTTGGCCGTCGTACCAACTTTTGGCCGTTTCGATGATCCAATTCCTGGCCACCAGAAATGTTAAATAGATCTTTACTGACAATGCTCAATTGACAGAATCGATCGCTATTCTGAACATAAGGCCACTGACAGAATGACGTGAGCTGAGGGAAGGGCAGCACAAAACAAGCTTCAATTTAAAAAAAAGTCTGAAGTGCATAATTCATATGAAGAAGATTTTTGAAATTTTTTAAAACGATAAATTTTCACCTAACGACAGATTCAGATGATGGTTTTTATAAACCATTGTTCAAATTATTATTCTGCCCCTCATATTTTGGAGTTTTTCTTCTCAAAGTAAGTAATTCAAAGATTCCTTGAATAAAAATTTTACCCATTTCAATTTACCTGCTTTCTTATGTAGGAGCAGTGCTTTCAGTCACACTTGAAAAGAATTTTGTTACCTTTCACTTTTTTGCAGTGGATTGAAACGTTAGAAAGTTGGTAGAATGTAAATTTCCCTAAACCTTTTTTTTCATTGGATAAACATCTAACATTTTGTAAGGAACGTTTTGAAATAACACAATATTAAATGAATCTAAAATTTCGAAAATGGGTCACATTACGACAACTTTTGAATCCCCTTTTCAAAGATAATATGGTGTGACTGAAACAATTTTGAAGATTTATTGATTGAAAAGTACGGTTTTTATACCACTTTTTTTACATTTTTGTGGTCATGATCTTTAAAATTTCAAAAAAAAAAAAAGTTATCCTCTTTTGCAACGTATGGCTTCTAACTTCAGCTTGCTTGTACACTAAGTGAAGTGTTTTTTTTTTTTTTTTTTTTTTTGAGTATTCCTAGCTAATCTACAATCTCAAGGTCTGAATAGGGAGTTTTTTTCCTGAGCATTCAGGGTGCACCCATGAAAAAATGATGCAAAATTGAAGATTCCAAGAATTTATTGAAGGTCTCCGAAAAAATTCTTCTAATCGCACCCGAATAAAGTTACAAGCCGCTAAACTTCCATTAGTTTCATATTGACACTCAAGAGCAGATTAGGGTTAAAAAAAAGTAAAACATGCAATGAATACTAAAAAAAATGAGAAATTGTTTTTATGGATTCAATTTTTTTTTCGGTAACTCGTGCAGATTAGGTCAATTAGCTAGTCTTATATATAAAAATGGAGGCGTTTTCTTTGTAATAACATCACGTATGAATGGTCGGTCGGAATGAAGTGAAATTTGGTATCCGAGGGTTTTTTGGGTCAGAGATGGTTTGTATAACAGTTTCAAGAATCTCACTTTTTTTGAAAGGGGGGTCCCCATACAAAATTATCTCTTCACATCTTATATATAAAAATGAAGGCGTTTTCTTTGTAATAACATCACGTATGAATGGTCGGTCGGAATGAAGTGAAATTTGGTATCCGGGGGTTTTTTTGGTCAGAGATGGTTTGTATAATAGTTTCAAGGACCTCACTTTTTATGAAAGGGGGGTCCCCATACAAAGTTATCTCTTCTCATCTCTTCTTCACATCTTATATATAAAAATGGAGGCGTTTTCTTTGTAATAACATCACGTATGAATGGTCGGTCGGAATGAAGTGAACTTTGGTATCCGAGGGTTTTTTTGGGTCAGAGATGGTTTGTATAATAGTTTCAAGGATCTCACTTTTGATGATAGGGGGTCCCAATACAAATAAAACTTTATTTGTTACTATTTCCATAAGAATCTATTGGCGAGCACAATGCAGTTAAGGACCTGTAGATGAAATTAATCATTTATTACGATTTATACTTTAGAAGGTAAAACGAAGTTTACCGGGTCAGCTAGTGTCTTTTTAAAATCTTTAAAAAAAACTAAGTTTGAAACCAATTTTCTAGGATATAATTGCTCAAATTGGGTATTGAAGTATTTCGTGAAAAGTAGTCATGAAATACCTCGCAAGGCACAAGCAGTGATGTCAGTTTAATAGTGTTAATTTTCAATGCCAAAAGACATACCCTAACGAGCCTCTAGTAAACAAAGAGACGAAATGTCACGGTTGAAAATTTAAATTTTTTGTCAGTGTCATTTCAATCGAGAAGAACCAAGCAGTCTTAGAGGCAGCAGGGTTGCAAGCTCATTATTTTGAAAGGAATCAGATGGCGCCTCTTTGTTTACAGTCTCTTAAACATACCCCTATTCAACAGCTAAGAGCAAGTTCACTGGTGTTGGAAAAAAGTGGTAAAATTTTGACAAAATTTGAAAATTTTACCATGCAAAAATGTTTTCATGATCCTGGGGTGTTGTATTTTTTTAAAACACTGTTTCTATATCAGCCGTATGTGATAGAAATATTGCTATTTTTGCATAACAGCATGCGACACGTGTTGTAAAAAAAAACTAAAAGGCCACAGCTCTTAAAAATGTTTTTGCATGGAAAAATTTTCAAAATGTGCCGTAAGTGTCAAAATTTCTACCACTTTTTCCCTTTTTAGTTAGTTAGGTTCATAGTTGTTAGAGCAAGTTCACTGGTGTTGGGAAAAAGTGGTAGAAATTTTGAAACTTGAGGCACATATTGAAAACTTCACCATGCAAAAACATTTTCAAGATCCTCAATTTAGTTCGGCCTTTATTTTTACAACACATGCTCTATTTTCGCATGCCGTTATGCAAAAATAGCTCGATTTCTATCACATACGGCTGAAATAGCAACAGTGCTGTAAAAAAATACAACACCCAAAGATCTTGAAAACATTTTCTACCACTTTTTGCCAACACCAGTGAACTTGCTCTAACAACTATGAATTTAATATTTGTTTGACTCGGTAGGCTGTGCTCGGAAGTGACAGAAGTAGTTGTTTATGTGCAAGAAAATTCATTTTTTTTTAAATCTAATCGGACTTTGAAAATTGATACGAGAGCTGGTCCCGACAAGTTTTCACAAGGAGTGGCCTCGAGGAAAAACACCAAATCTACTTTTCGGAAGATCCGGAATGCAGCTCGTAGTACTATCCAAGGATTTAAAAGGAATTTTGCCTTAGGAGTCATCAATATAATTTGAGAAATGGGTGAGTCCGATTCCTTTTTATTTCATCGCGGCTGATTTTTATGAAATTATTGAACAGTTTTTTTTTCATTTTTATAAAAAAAACATTAGCTGACCCGTGGTGTTTTGCTACCCTTTCCATAGAAAAAATGTTCGTGAAAATTATTATAAAAAAATAAACTTTCCTTTTTAAAGCGGGAGGAGTGTTCAGATACAGGCAAATCTGTACATAATCAAAAAGTGTGCCCAATTTTTTGGAAACATGAAAACATTGGATTTCTTAACAATATGTATGTTACATACATTAAATATAAGAAACTTTATATTAAAATGGAAAGCACCTATACAGACAATATATCATCTAATTTAATAAAAACTAATTTGTCAATTTAATCATCCATTTCATTATGTCAAAACGCTTCCGTTTATCAGTTTTAAACAAAAATCCTCCAAGTTTTGCCAACGTTTTGTTAATTTTGTATGGGAGCCCTCATTTTTTTTGGATATGAAGGGGTTTGAAAGTATTATAGAAACCATTCTCGGTCATGAAAACGGCTACAAACAAAATTTTACGTTGATCGGTTCAAAAGTTTTCGAGAATTGTTCAAATTGTGTAATATTTTCAATTATTTTACATGGGAGCCCCTCCCTCTATACGTCGAACTGGTTTGAAAGTATTTTAGAAACCATCTCCAACCCAAAAGAAACTACATACCAAATTTCACATTGGTCGAATCTGTAGTTTTCGAGTCTATCAATACAGTATATCATCTAGTTTTGTAAAAACTAGATAAACTAGATGTAAAAAGTCTATAAAACATCTCATTATGTAACAAAGCTTCCGTTCATCAATTTTAAACAAAAACCCTTCAAGGATTGTAAAAATTTTGTCAATTTGTTGTTAATTTTGTATGGGAGGTGTAACGATTTGTGAAATTCCCGATTCAGCCATTTTGATTTTGCTACTGCGGAGTTCGTGGAGTTTGTTTACCAACAAAGCCCTCAGCTCAAGCAAATTAACCAATGTTCACTAACAAACTCACTGAATTTCACCGTGCTCTCCTCGCCTACTTACTGACAAAGTCAGAGAACCTTGTGATCTAGTAACCTTGGTTAGAAGGTATAATAGAAACCATTCCTAGTCTTGATTACACACCGAAGCGTGCTGATGGTTTATTGGATAGCGTATGCGCCTTGGGATCTGAAGGTTTTTTTGATTACACACCGAATTTCACGTTTATCGGTTCAGTAGTTTCCAAAAATTGTTCGAATTGAGTCATATTTTTATAATTTTGTATGGGCAACTTGATTCCGAAAAACAGTTTTCAGATTTATACTCGTTTTTATAGTGTAAATTGTACGAATTACATACAAATAACAGTTTAATAGAATTGAATTGTTTTTTATATTAAATCTATCGAACTTCAATCGAATCGATCATATTGCGAAAACCAGCTTTTGGGATATTTAATTAACATCCGACAAAATTCGGCGACAACTGCTCCGAGAGCTGTCAAAGCATGTCACTCTCCGTGTGCCAATTCGACGCGACCCCTCAGCATCCGGGTTTGTGCGCACATGTGCATCGCCAAAATCGCACAACCAGGTCCGTGTGTTGTAACGATCGTCGGCCTCGGCCGTACTTCCCATTCATGTCAGTCCACTTGGTCCGGTCCGGTCAGCATCTCGATCAGAGTCAGAGTCCGGCCACCGAAACAATCTGGAGCAGTTTTGCTGCCCCTCCCCCGCTGCGTCTCTCGCCCCTCAATGTGTGTAGATCAACAGACGATGAACAACGACGAACGACGACGACAACGACGAGTGATGAAAGGTTTTACGCTGCTAACAAATCGAAATCATTGTTTTAACCTGACCACTTCCGTTCGGTTGACTTTCCCCCCTCGGCTGTCCTCGGCGGATCTTCGTTTGAAACCATGTCATTCGTGAGTTTTTAAGACGAGCTCTTGACTTGACTTAACTTAACTTGTCCGTCCATCCAAGGGGTGACGCGAGAAGGAGCCGGTGAGACAGGTGAGTATGTACACGACTTGACCACTCTCGTTTCCCTATATGTGTATCAAGCCGCCTCTCCTCCTCACCCTGGATGCTTCTCTTTCCTCAACCATCAGCCAGCAGTGACTTGGACAGCGACTGTCATAAAAGAAATTCGGCTGATAGTGAAAGGTTTTTGCGGACTTTTCGTGTGTAGCGTCATCGCGGCCCAAACTTCCCTCCTCCGCTGGCTTCTTCTATACTATTTTTTTCCATCTTTTTAACAACGACGGCAAAACGTTTTACGGTATCTCGTCATTTCAGATTGAACAAGCCAGCAGCAGCGGCGCGCTCTCGTTTCCTTATTTTATTATATGGTTCAATAATCAACCAATTTATGGGTGACTGCATTAACATCCACACTCGCATGCAATCACTCTCTTTTCTCGGTTCGATTCGATTCCTCGCACGCAGAACCGAGCCTGCTGGGCACTTGTGGTTGGTGACTTTGTATTCCAACTTCAACCGACCGATCAGACGATCAAGCAATGATCGGACGGCCGAAGTATTATCGTCAATCAACAGCTGCCACCAGAGCATCGGGAAAGCGTCTTCAGCAGAGCCCAAAGCGCCTAAACCGATTGCGTCTTTTGAAGCTCGATTCGCGCGATTGAAGCGCACGAGGACTAATTGGATTCGTAACGAGTCGGCGGCGCAGGAAAGAAATATTCGTTCCAGTTTGTTCGGATTCTGCCGAAAACGGCTCCTCGGCAATTGCAGTTTGGACTGTGGAGTGTCTCCAAAATAGCCGGTCAGCCGGACGACGCATCGGGTTCGCTCAATCAGGAAAATCAAGTTACACAACATCAACATCAACAAAAACAACAACAGTAACAGCCCCCGGCAAGATCGCCGCGGCTTGGATCTTATTAGCTCGATTTGGCGGGGCATCCGCAAAATGCTCTTAATTTGATATAAATCGTCCTTGCGGTTATTCACTGCGGTCGTCCATTTCTTGAGCCCTTCTCTTTAAGTGTCTCTTTCTCCGCTCCAGATTGGCTTAAATTCCGTCCATAAAAATCAGTATTGATCACCAGTGGCAACGTATCCTCACTGTCACTGACCCAGTTGATCCGCGAAAACTGGCACTTAACACATTACAACTCTAAGCACCTCAATCAATGACGCAAGCCTCGACTGATCGGCTTTTTCTCCTTCAACTCGTGTCTTCCATAAAATCGATACGAATACACCCTAATTAAATCAAACTGTCTCGAAAGACGAAATCCTCGGCAAAGCGTGGGCGTGCTCGGTTTGAATCGAACACGATCGTCATTATCGGGACTGTTCCTCTCTTTGGTGCTCGCAAAGTTGACGGTGAGCAGTCGTAAAAAAATTGCAATTAGGGGAGAGGAAGGCTATATGCGCATATTAAGGAAAACACTCATTTCCTCCTATACTCCAAAAGATAGGAGTCTGAAAACTATATGCACATGAGCGGACATCTGTTTTATAAACGTTAGTGAAATTTTTCTGTTAAAATCTCTTACAGTTTTTGTGAAAATAATTTTATAATAAAAGAAGTCAAAATAGCCGATTTCCGAAACTGGCGGGCTAAATGCGCATATTTATGTTTTTAGCTATATTTCATTACCACTTGCAATATTTTGATATTATTTAATTGAAAATGGTAGAAACGGATGTTAAGCATACGTCAAGGCCGAAATTTTGGTGAAATTTTTTACATCACTAGTTCTTTTGCATGAAACATAGTTAAGTATGCCATATGGCCATATTTCAGGGTAATATTTTGTTCATATTGTATTTTTATCAGATCAGTAGGAAGTTCTTCTTTTTTCGCTGTAAGATCGTGATTTCAGCGTAGATTTCATGTTTAAATGATAGAAAGTAAAAAATTTATAAGACTTATCTATTTTTCTTGATATAGGCATTTAACCTGCCTTGATATGGGCATTCAGAACCAGTCTCTTATTCCAATATCTTATCACTTACAACTTTGCCAAAAGCTTCAATTTGTTGAATTTTCGATTTCCAGATGAATAAGAAAGAAAAACCACTAAAATTTTTGTTCACAGAATCTGTATGCACAATAATTAAAGTTCAATATATTATAACAAAACTGACAAAAATCTTGTTTGAATTTTTAAATTTTTTCGACTTTATATAATAATTTAATATTTTTATGCCATGTGTTAAAAGCGTATTACCCTCAAACTGCACTAATTAGATATGATGAATCTCCAGCCATATCGTCAATCGGCTGTATGCGCATATTGTTTTCTCTTCGTGAGAGAGCGGAAGCGGCAATTACCATCGGCATGTCATTCTTCTTTGCTTAAGATTGGGCTCCACGAAGGGTTCCAGAAAAACTAATTTGAAACTAACTGTCTACTTCTTCCGGTCAACCTCCTTCGATAGCCGTTGCTTGCGTGAGTAAATGTGAGCAACTCATTAACAGGTGATTCTTCCATTTATTGAGAAGGTTAAAATTGTGATACGCGTACGACATTATCGTAATTTTCAACATTTTTGTTGCTTGGAATCGTGAAATTTATTTTTTCTCGCTTCTTACCAGCGAACAAGCTGCAAAAAAAAGTTCGTAGTATGATGGTTGAGCCTACATTTTCAAAGTCATTTTTGTAATCTTTGTCATATTTGGCCCTTTAATATGTGTTGTGAGCCTACTTGGTTGAATAATTCAACTGAATAAAAGCAATCGAAAAGAATTGCATTAATTCAACCACGGTACCACAGGAGGCAGAATAAATGCACTGCTGCCAACCAGCGTTGCCAGATTGCAAACCACTCAAATCCATAGGCTTAACAAAAATCGAAAATTTTATTGATTTTTTGTTTTTTTTTTTAGTCATCAGGTAGAATTTTCGTTCATCCACAGAATCCCTTATTTTTTTCGATAATCCGTTAAAAATCCGTAGAAAATGCTGAAAATCCGTGGATTTCGGGCATCAAACCGCAAAATTCCAATAGAATATGTTGAGGCACCAAAATTTTCAATTCACATAGGATACCACAAAGAGCAGAATTTATTTCTATTTAAATCAAACGATCCGATAAATGAAAAATCAATCCATTTTACACTGAATAAATTTCCTTTCGTTTGTTTACATTTTTGTCGCCCAACATTGAAAAAAATCACAGTTGTCAGCCGCGTTGCCAGAACTACGGAATTCTCTGAAGATCTGCGGAGAGATACTTAGATCTGGCAACGCTGCTGTCAACTGTGATTTTTTCAATATTGATTGACAAAAATGTGAACAAACGGAACTAAATTTAGTCAGTTTAAAATGGAGTGATTTTTCATTTATCATTTGATTTCTAGAGAAAAAGTTGAGGAGGTTGTATATCAGACATAACCACAAAGTTTGCGTAGAATTACGACATATTTTTTTCCATTTCATAAAATTTATTTAATTATTTATAACAAATATGTAGCATTCGATAAATTTTGACTTTTATATTTTTTCTTGTTATCAATAGTGCCGTTTCAAGTCAGCCCTCACCCCTTTACACAGCAACATGTAAACCAAATAAGCACCAGCTCCACCGCCGACTTCCTAAGCATTGCAACACTATCGCAAAAGCGATAGAGCCAAGCCCTTGTTGAACTTGCAAGTGTTTAGTTCAAAAGTTGCCGAGCAACTAATCTAATTCCCTCAAATTTTTATTTTATATTCCGAAAATATCTTAGCGCACGCAAAATGAAGGTAAAGTTCAAAGCATAATAACGAAAAAGGGTTGAAAACACATGCGAGTATCGACGCACAAAAGCTTGCTTTGATCCATTGGGTTTTCTTCCGGATCAATTTAAAGTACACTGCCGGCCAAAAACCATGAAAACATACATACTTATCATAGCACATCGTTAAACTTTGAGCAATAGATAGCTTTGTACTTCAATTATCAAAATAGCTACTTAGACTGATGCACATAAACATTCGGCACTTTTAGTGTTTTGTTGAAATGTTCGTCCTTTTAGCATAGTCTATGCATCTTATGGAAGAAAAGTTGAGTATAGAAAATTTTATGCCCTTATATAGAGAACATTTCCCAGAATCTATTCACATCGCCAACTTTTCTGAATTAATGTAGTAAGATGCGATGAGTGAGCATGTGTCGAAAACTTTTGTCCATCAGTGTAAGTTATCGATCAAAAGTTTTGAATCACCCCGAAGTATGGTAAATCGGTCAAAAGTTTGTTATCGGTCTTCAAAAATATGCAACTTTATATCATCTTTATCCCTGATATCAAACAACGTATCGCTAATCTATTAAGCTTACTTGTTGGAAATTTGTTAAAATAAATTTGTGCTTCATGAAAACTTCAAGAAAAGATTGATTAATTCTCGATAATTTTTACCAACTCTAAAAAAGCCTGTAGTTTTTATCACCTAAAACTCTGTCATCTTACGAGTTTATGCGAATCTGTAAGGCTTAGTATAAAATTATTGCCAAATACATACAAAGAAAAGATATGCAATGTGCCATAAATTTGCTGAGATATGGCATCCAAAAATTGTTTCCAAACTTTTGGCCGGCAGTGTAGGTACATCAACTACTCTAGGAAATAATGCCTCTCCGACCACACGGGAGAATGCCCAAAACCAAATGAAACCGTGGAGGCGCAATCTTTGCCCTTTTATAACTTCGGATCTAGTGCAGTTTGGGTCGACGATCCAAGTTTTTTCCCTCGGGCATTTTGCGCACCAATTTGTGTTTGCGCTTTATTAGTATTGGTGTACCAACACACAACCGATTCGAATTATTCTTCGGAAAAGATGTCCTTTAATTGGAACGTTTTCGTGACGCGAGATTCGTTCGCGAATTTCAATTTGTACCCCTATAATGTTCCCGTAAGACGTAATTCTACGTCAAAAAAATTCTCCTTTTTGTTCTATCCTATGAAAAGCAAGAAGTTTGGTGCCTCTGTATGTTCTATTGAAATTTAACTTTGCGTTTATTCACTCTCATATGAACTGTCTTATCAAATATGATACGGGGAAGAGCCTCCTTGTCATATTTACAAAAACTTCACACTCTCCAGAATAGATTCTTGATTTATTATTGACACTTGTTGCTCTTTCCTACCCAATAGCTCTACCCCTTAAGAGCAAGTTCACTGGTGTTGGCAAAAAGTGATAGGAATTTTGACATTTTGAAAATTTCACCATGCAAAAATGTTTTCATGATCTTGGGGCGTTGTATTTTTTTGGAACGCTGTTTCTTTTTCAGCCGTATGTGATAGAAATATTGCTATTTTTGCATCACAGCATGCGAAAATGCAACACGTGTTGCAGAAAAAAATACGAAGGCCACAGATCTTGAAAATGTTTTTGCATGGCAAAATTTTCAAAATGTGCCGTAAGTGTCAAAATTTCTACCACTTTTTCCCAACACCAGTGAACTTGCTCTAAAAGCGTATAACATAAGGTTGCTAGAATTCCCGGTTTAATCCGGGTTTCCCGGATATTCAATACAAATTTTGGAAATAGTCCAACTCGGATTTCAAAGAAAAAAGTCCGCATTTGGCAAGAATTTTTTCACTTAATTTGCCAAACCAAACAAAAAAAAATCAAAATGTGTTAAAAAAATTTTTATGCCTCTTAAACGAGTTTGTTTGATCAAGATTTATAAAAATAATTATGAAAGGTTTATTGGAAGCCTTAAATACGATTTAAAATCTGTAAACATGTATTGAAGAAAAAAAAATCTAATTGATATCTCGATTTTTGTTGAGTAAATTCTGCTTTATGGCTAATCTTGCCTGGATATTACCGGGATTTTTGGTTGTAAATTTTGAAATCTAAAGCAAGGCAACCTCTTTTTTTAGTTTTGTCTTTTTTTTAAATTTCTTGATTTTTTCAAATTTTTTTATATATATTATTTTGTTACTTTTATAATTTTTTTATTTCGTTTTTAATTTTTAATTTTTTTTATTTGTTTGTTTAAATTTTTATCACCTTAGTAAAACATTCTTCCATTAATCGACATTTGTGATCTACAGACTAAAATATATATCGATGACAATTTACATACTTATTCACATTCAATTGCAAATAACTCATCACAGTCAACTCGTATCGCGTCCCAATCTTTTACAAACTTCTTTGTCATTGTTTGAACTAAAATTAGAAATATTCTGAGCTTTTAAGCATTCTGGAAACATATTTTAAAACACAAAGAGTTAAAGTACGTCGATTTTTCATACATTTTACCGAAAATCTTCATACAAATATAAAGTCCTTTGCGCCAGCTCGTGCTTCTGCCAAATGACCTGAAACTTTCAGAAGGTCATTTTTTCACCTAAATGCACCAATCTTGAGGGTGCCGCGTTGAACAAATTTGTAAATTTGTAAAATTTGTAAAAATCATCCCATACAAATTTGGGCTAGTCTCATACAGATAAATATACACCCAAAATGCAGATTTTACTACAATCATGGGTTCTCAATATTTCATCGCCATTGGCATTAAATGTGAACGCAGAATGAGGGCAAAAAACTGATGTGATTAGAGTAAGTTTTTTGTTCCTGGGATGAATTATCAAAAGGGATGAAAATCCCACTACATATTTTTCTTGTTTCGCTTGAATTTTTGTATTTAGTGGTCCGGCATAATTCTGTCCGAGAGCTCGAGTCTTTATGCCAATGACGGAAAAGCATTGATACCATCGTTGGCACAATGCACATTTCAGCGCATTTTCGGCTCACAGTTTACTCCGATCGGCATTGAAATTTTGTATCCTCTACTTTGGGTGTAGAAAAGAAGAAAGGAACAAGATCAAAAGGAGAAAAATTGGAGAGGAAGAAGCATAAATGAGAAAATAATAATAAAAATATTTCATGTATGCATGTATGTAAGTAATCGGATTCACCGCAGATTTTGCGTAAGCATGTGCTTACATGAGGCTTACCAGATTGCCCGGTTTTATCCGGGGATGTGCGAATATTTAACGTTAAAGTTTAGGAACGGTCCGGTTAGATTAAAATCTTAGAAAAAAGCCCAGCTTTCGCCAGAATTATTCACATTAATTGCAAAACCTAACGAAAAACCTGGTGTTGCAATAATTATTCATTTTTGCGTCTAACGGTTATCTGGCAAACCTAACTAACATGCGTTATTTAAATTAATTAGTTCGACAAATTTTCAATGCAGCGTATACTAGCGAATTTCATAAATCCAGTAGTCTAGAAGATATCATGTTTGGTCAAAACGATCGACATTTTTTTTTTGCTTATTTTAAATAAGATAAAGTTTTTGATTGGGTTGGTCTGGGTTGGGTTTTGATTTAGATTATTTTTATTTTTCTTGAATATTTTGTTATTAAGCAATGCAAATGAAATACCAATATATGGAGCTAACTGGAGAAATCCCTGAAAACAACTTCGCCGAGAAAATAGTTATTATATCCCAAACAGAGCGTTCATTTTTTTTATAAAAAAAGACTAGCAACACTGAGCGATTCCGAACAATTTTCAGAAATATCATTTCAACCAGAACATTATTGATTTCAGAGTATTGAAATGCTCTAATGGAATGATCCAGATTGTATTCTTGATTCAGTGGTTCCCAGGAGTCATAATTTTTCAATAATCAAATTTTAGGTAGCACCGTTATTTTTTTTCGTAATTTGATTATGATTTTTGTCATTTTTGTCATTTTTGTCATTTTAGTCATTTTTGTCATTTTTGTCATTTTTGTCAAAAATTTAACTTCCGTTATCCCATTTAAAACTGTGCGTTTCTATTCATTATATTTTTATTATAAGTTAAGTTAATAAGATTTATGGAAATAAAAAAAAATGGAACCTTTAAATTGAGTCCTTCCATTTTAAAATTTATCCGTTACACCTAGCTTCAAGATTAATTATATCAGAACAGGTGGAACATCGCAATGCGCAATGTTTCCCTGTGTTTGTTAACCGTTCCCATTATCCAGATTGTAAAAAATAAATCACGTAAATTACACAACCATTACTTGAACAAATAAAACCGTGGCTACCACAGTTTCTGTTCCAAACTCCGCGCATATTTTGGTTGCATTATCTGCTTAACATTCAGTGTTCATGTCGATCGCCGGAAAGCCGGCATCGAAACATCAACCGTGGTCAGCTGGATCTGGAGTAAGTTGGACGAAAAATAAAACTTCAAAATACCTATATCAGATGAGAAAAAAAACACAAAAAATGACGCCCCGAAGACAAGTGATTGTTGTTTGACAGGTCCTCTCCGTAACGTTCGTCGCTTCTCGGTGGGATTTTGGCTTCCCTTACCTCAAACCATTTTCAGTTTCATCGTTTGGAAAAGGATATCGTGATATGGCCACCTTCAAGGAGAACCTGAGAAGTGAGGAATCTGTGTTCCGCCAAGCCGCTTGTCTTTTGGTTCGAATTAGCCGGGAACAAGTTTTCGAGATGTTTTTTTTTCCCAGCCACAGTGTGTAAGATCATCAACTTTTGGGTGCTACTGAAGGATTTTGGGTTATATTTATTTTATGCCGCTTATCTGGTCTGGATGCTCGTAAATTTGCTGATATCGATAACCTAGTGTTGGGTTTTTTTTGCTCTCTGTTCAGGAAGACACTTTCTCGAGGACGGATGTTTTATGCGGCAGCTGAAGCGTCACGAAAAATCAATCATTGGTGGCCGGCAAAGTGCTTCAGGTACAGTTTCACCTGATTTGGCGGTAACATTAGAAAGTTTTGTCAGGTTTTTTTTTCATACTTTATTTTGTGCAAAACCACGTGCCCACTCGAGGAAAGCATCGGACGGAACCCCCATTTTCATGGTCAGGCAGTTTCTCCTCAAAAAAAAAGACGGAGAAAAGGAAAAAAATGATTCGAAACGCGCCCGGTGACAAATCGCGTCTTCCCCCAGCGGTTTCAAATCGATTTCACACTTTTGGTTTCCGAAAGCATCTGAAACCATTTCATAACCCGAAACAAACGTCGCGCACTTCACTAATGGCAGTGATTTGCGTGAATCGGCACGAGACGTCCACCACAAGATTCATCAATAGCTGCTGATGGTCGCCCCGAAACCTCCCTCTCGTTTTGCTCTCTACTGTCATCATGGGATGCTCCAGGGGAAACAGATCGTGGCCTCCGGCTGAGGTCCCCCTAGGCCCCGAGGCTTTCGTTCACTGGCTAGACACGGACTCATTGCTCCATTCATTGGAAGAACCTCCGAATCGCGAGGCAGTTTTCAATTTCGAATTCAAATTACCGCGAACTCCGAATGGCCGGCAGTTGTTCGGAGGCGCACGTCTTCAAATTCACCACCCGGAGTGTGCCTGTTCATTCTGTTTTTCTTTTCTGCCTTCGTTTTTCGAGATCACGTTCGACCATCATCCGTTACGTGGCTGTCGTCTCAAGAAAAGTGACAGTGATTCGCAGTAAATTGAATAAATGTGACAAAAATGAGCCGTCTCCTAAAATTGATGGTTGTGAATTTGGATCAGCTGAGAGTAGGTCTATCTTAAGGCCTGCACCCAAATCCATGGGAATCCGTCAGCATTTTTGCCAAAAGACAGATGTGCTAGCTACGTACATTCAGCATCAGCTTCAGCCCGGCGGCAACAACGGAAGTGGACATTCAACCTAATGTCGATGGATGACACTTGGAGACTCTTGGTGGCTCAGGACGGATGTAATAAAATGGTACCCGAAAAAGGGCAATCAATAACGGCCTGCCGAACGGAGATGGGCAGATTGTGTGAAGATCGACTGGGAAATGACTAATAACAAGCGTTTGCTCCACAGCGACTTAGGGCGATCGATAAATCAACCGATGCGATGTTTGTCTGACGGCTTGGCTGTCTATATATTGTTGAGTAACAATTGTAGCTCTTCTGAATTGGATTAGGAAACCATTAAAATTTTAAGCACACTAATCATTAGTGACTTCTAGCAGATGGCGTTTTCTTTTAATGTCAAGCTTTCCTAACTAGATCATTTAGCGGTTGCGATACACCTTCAGTATTGCTGAATGAACTAGTTTAAGAGTTAAAAAAAATCGACAAAATGATAAAACAACAAAAACTAAGAAATTTGTTTTTCTAGCGTAAGAATTGAAAAAAAAAACAGTTGCTTTCAAAACTAGCAAAAATGACAAAAATGACAAAAATGACAAAAATGACAAAAATGACAAAAATGACAAAAATGACAGAAATGACAAAAATGACAAAAATGACAAAAATGACAAAAATGACAAAAATGACAAAAATGACAAAAATGACAAAAATGACAAAAATGACAAAAATGACAAAAATGACAAAAATGACAAAAATGCCAAAAATGACAAAAATGACAAAAATGACAAAAATGACAAAAATGACAAAAATGACAAAAATGACAAAAATGACAAAAATGACAAAAATGACAAAAATGACAAAAATGACAAAAATGACAAAAATGACAAAAATGACAAAAATGACAAAAAGAACAAAAATGACAAAAATTACAAAAATGACAAAAATGACAAAAATGACAAAAATGACAAAAATGACAAAAATGACAAAAATGACAAAAATGACAAAAATGACAAAAATGACAAAAATGACAAAAATGACAAAAATGACAAAAATGACAAAAATGACGAAAATGACGAAAATGACAAAAATGACAAAAATGACAAAAATGACAAAAATGACAAAAATGACAAAAATGACAAAAATGACAAAAATGACAAAAATGACAAAAATGACAAAAATGACAAAAATGACAAAAATGACAAAAATGACAAAAATGACAAAAATGACAAAAATGACAAAAATGACAAATATGACAAAAATGACAAAAATGACAAAAATGACAAAAATGACAAAAATGACAAAAATGACAAAAATGACAAAAATGACAAAAATGACAAAAATGACAAAAATGACAAAAATGACAAAAATGACAAAAATGACAAAAATGACAAAAATGACAAAAATGACAAAAATGACAAAAATGACAAAAATGACAAAAATGACAAAAATGACAAAAATGACAAAAATGACAAAAATGACAAAAATGACAAAAATGACAAAAATGACAAAAATGACAAAAATGACAAAAATGACAAAAATGACAAAAATGACAAAAATGACAAAAATGACAAAAATGACAAAAATGACAAAAATGACAAAAATGACAAAAATGACAAAAATGACAAAAATGACAAAAATGACAAAAATGACAAAAATGACAAAAATGACAAAAATGACAAAAATGACAAAAATGACAAAAATGACAAAAATGACAAAAATGACAAAAATGACAAAAATGACAAAAATGACAAAAATGACAAAAATGACAAAATGACAAAAATGACAAAAATGACAAAAATGACAAAAATGACAAAAATGACAAAAATGACAAAAATGACAAAAATGACAAAAATGACAAAAATGACAAAAATGACAAAAATGACAAAAATGACAAAAATGACAAAAATGACAAAAATGACAAAAATGACAAAAATGACAAAAATGACAAAAATGACAAAAATGACAAAAATGACAAAAATGACAAAAATGACAAAAATGACAAAAATGACAAAAATGACAAAAATGACAAAATGACAAAAATGACAAAAATGACAAAAATGACAAAAATGACAAAAATGACAAAAATGACAAAAATGACAAAAATGACAAAAATGACAAAAATGACAAAATGACAAAAATGACAAAAATGACAAAAATGACAAAAATGACAAAAATGACAAAAATGACAAAAATGACAAAAATGACAAAAATGACAAAAATGACAAAAATGACAAAAATGACAAAAATGACAAAAATGACAAAAATGACAAAAATGACAAAAATGACAAAAATGACAAAAATGACAAAAATGACAAAAATGACAAAAATGACAAAAATGACAAAAATGACAAAAATGACAAAAATGACAAAAATGACAAAAATGACAAAAATGACAAAAATGACAAAAATGACAAAAATGACAAAAATGACAAAAATGACAAAAATGACAAAAATGACAAAAATGACAAAAATGACAAAAATGACAAAAATGACAAAAATGACAAAAATGACAAAAATGACAAAAATGACAAAAATGACAAAAATGACAAAAATGACAAAAATGACAAAAATGACAAAAATGACAAAAATGACAAAAATGACAAAAATGACAAAAATGACAAAAATGACAAAAATGACAAAAATGACAAAAATGACAAAAATGACAAAAATGACAAAAATGACAAAAATGACAAAAATGACAAAAATGACAAAAATGACAAAAATGACAAAAAATGACAAAAATGACAAAAATGACAAAAATGACAAAAATGACAAAAATGACAAAAATGACAAAAATGACAAAAATGACAAAAATGACAAAAATGACAAAAATGACAAAAATGACAAAAATGACAAAAATGACAAAAATGACAAAAATGACAAAAATGACAAAAATGACAAAAATGACAAAAATGACAAAAATGACAAAAATGACAAAAATGACAAAAATGACAAAAATGACAAAAATGACAAAAATGACAAAAATGACAAAAATGACAAAAATGACAAAAATGACAAAAATGACAAAAATGACAAAAATGACAAAAATGACAAAAATGACAAAAATGACAAAAATGACAAAAATGACAAAAATGACAAAAATGACAAAAATGACAAAAATGACAAAAATGACAAAAATGACAAAAATGACAAAAATGACAAAAATGACAAAAATGACAAAAATGACAAAAATGACAAAAATGACAAAAATGACAAAAATGACAAAAATGACAAAAATGATAAAACAGATAAAAATGACAAAAATGATAAAAAATGACAAAAATGACAAAAATGACAAAAATGACAAAAATGACAAAAATGACAAAAATGACAAAAATGACAAAAATGACAAAAATGACAAAAATGACAAAAATGACAAAAATGACAAAAATGACAAAAATGACAAAAATGACAAAATTGACAAAAATGACAAAAATGACAAAAATGACAAAAATGACAAAAATGACAAAAATGACAAAAATGACAAAAATGACAAAAATGACAAAAATGACAAAAATGACAAAAATGACAAAAATGACAAAAATGACAAAAATGACAAAAATGACAAAAATGACAAAAATGACAAATATGACAAAAATGACAAAAATGACAAAAATGACAAAAATGACAAAAATGACAAAAATGACAAAAATGACAAAAATGACAAAAATGACAAAAATGACAAAAATGACAAAAATGACAAAAATGACAAAAATGACAAAAATGACAAAAA
>NC_073692.1:24764012-24808141 GCF_029784155.1 Uranotaenia lowii
TGGCTGGGAACAGGGATGATAACTGTCCGAATGTCATTCGACATTTTTCTGAAGCCTAGAGCGACATTCATCAGTACGAAAACGACTGTCGCAGTCATGTCCTTTTTGGATTTTGTGAATGTCATCGCTAAGAAATTCCTTCGAAAAAATGTCAAATAACATTTGGGACGAATGTCACAGCTTGCATCGAGACTGTCATAGTCATGGGAAAAAATGTTACGATAAGCTGATGAATGTCGGTCGTTGCTTCGATGACATTCATAATGGCAAATGTTATGGCGACATTTAACATTTTGAATGTCACAGAATGTAATCGTAACATTCATCAGAATCAAAATGAAATGTTATTAAAATGACAGTCGCGACAGTCAAAACGGTTCCTTGCTGACTTTGCCGTGTGGACTGGCCAATCTGGCCGGTTCCGAAATCCGGAAAATCAAAATGATCAGATTTTAACTTGCGACACATCATTAGAAAGCTCTTGGCCTGTACATGAAGGGAATTGATAGGAAAAGTGATTGGCCGTGGCCAGGACCAGGTGGCCCCGAACCACTTTTCCTATCAATTCCCATCATGTACAGGTCAAGAGCTTTCTAATGATGTGTCGCAAGTTTAAATCTGATTATTTTTATTTTTCGGATTTCGGACCGACCAAATTGGCCGTGATCAGGACCAGGTGGCCCCGAACCACTTTTCGTATCAATTCCCATCATGTACAGGCCAAGAGCTTTCTAATGATGTGTCGCAAGTTAAAATCTGATCATTTTGATTTTCTGGGTTTCGGAACCGGCCAGATTGGCCGTGGCCAGGACCAGATGGCCACTTTTCCTATCAATTCCCACCATGTACAAGCCAAGAGCTTTCTAATGATGTGTCGCAAGTTAAAATCTGATCATTTTCTTTTTCCGGGTTTCGGAACCGGCCAGATTGGCCGTGGCCAATGAATGTTATGACTGTCAAACCATGACATTTTTTAAAATTTTTCCATGACAGTCACGGAATCGAAAATTCAAAAATGTCATTCCGACAGTCTGAGGACCAACAGAATCTTCGACTGTCGCAAGTCAAAAATGTTATCGAGATGAATAAATCGATGACATTTTTCTGAGCGACTGTCATTGCAAAATCGAATGACATTTTTTCCGATCGTTTAACATTTTTTTGGATGACCGTCAATGTCATTGCGACATTTTCGAATGTCATTGGAAAATGTTATGCGACTGTCACGATCGCGACTGTCTTTTGGATGACATTCTCATCCCTGGCTGGGAATAAAAAAATGTTTATATGTGTCAAATTAATACTCCTTATCTGATAAAGTTGACCAAATCTTGTCCGTATGGAAGCTAAACTTTGTTAGGGACTTTTTATCACTGTTTTCATTTTAAAAACTTGGCAATCGAATAATTTAAATACCTTATTCTTTAATTAATTTTGAAATGTAAATTATCATGTTATATGATTCAGAAAGAAAAAGGGTAGGCTGAATAGTGGCACGTTATCCAAACATTCTTACGGGAAAACATGCCAAATATGCCATAATCAGAATCAAATTTCGACCACGTAAATCTGAAAAAAAAATCAATACTTTGAATTTTGGTGAATTAAAATGTTATATGTAAAAAGTGATTTTCCAAATCATTGCCACAAAAATTGCCATATGATTGCTTTTATTGCTGTGTATATAATGGCATAGCAAACACTGAATTTCAAAATTGAAATAAGTCGTTACTTTAGAAATTGAAATAAGTTATTGAAGATATTTAGGAAGCATTACCGAAATATTTGAAGAAAATGTTTTCCAAAAATCTTTGAACCTTTTCTTTAATGTTCCATAAACTTCAGAAACATTTAAGCGGATTAGCTGAGTAAAGTTTTTGTAACTCTATTTTTTTGCAAAAAACTAATCCTCAAGAATTTTGTTCATTGTGGTTTGCACAACCATTAAGAAACAAACTAGCGTTTTTTTATTTTAATATTTTGATCACATCCCAACGATTTTTTTCTAAGAATTTCACAAAATTTGTATTTTTTCATTTTGCTTAGTTTTTTTACAATTTATAATATTTTTCCTAAACAATACTTTTCAAGTATTTTTTTTTTAAGTTATCCAGTTTAATGTTGTTTTCTTTACAATAAATTTTTACATCTCCTGACAACCTTAAATTTCCCTTCACGCTGAAGGACTCGTGAAACTCCTCCCTATGGTAAGATCTTGCTAAAATTTGGCATGTGACCTTCTGGTATGCTAATGATCAAAATTTTTAATTTAGACCAAGATTTTTCATGTTTAATCCTTCTGATACTATATAAGATTAGTACACTGCGGTTGGTTGAATTATCTAAAAAATGAAAACATAACTCCTTAAGTAAAATCACCATAACATCTTTAATTTTAAACGGATTTATATGAATAACAATTTGAAATTTTTGTTTCAATTAATATTTAAGGTCTATAGAAAATCAGATTTTAGAAATATTATCATTGAATCTAAAAGTCGATAAAACAAAATCTTCGCTTGAAAAACTTCATTTTTTTTATTATTTTTCTACTACAAATCCACAAATATCAATAATATTGTTAATCAAACGCAAAAATGATGTTTAGTTGATCGTTAGAAATTTCTTCACCTTCAATATGCAAAAAAAAGATATCAAAATAATTTAATGCAGTTCGAGATATTTGAATTTAAGCACAACTACTTTTTGAAGTTTTCAATATTTATATTTCGAGATTAACTTAAAAGCGGTTCTACTGAGATTTTTTGACTTTATTTTCGAATTTAGCGGCCGATCTTTCATATAAAATTTGGTTCGGTCAATAAAGTTCACGATTTTTTTAAAATTGTACATCAGTTTAATTGAAGTATCAAATTCGTCTGAAGTTTAATAAGGTTGGAACAAATTTCAAACCTTGCTTCTGCCACATTGAGGTTGAACATCATTAAGAGAGGATAATACACAATATGTTATAAAACCAATAAAGTGCAATTAATTGTAAGCAACCAAATTGCGAATAATTTTGAACAGAATTATATAACCGTTTAATTTTATATTAAAAAAAAAAATTGAAAAATTATAATGCGAAAGGTTAACCATATTGAAATAATTTAACAAAGAATTCTCTAGGAGTCGTAGCTCAGTTGGCTAGTCAGTTGTCCCCTGAGTCGATGTCCACGAGTTTGAGCCCAAGAGTAAACATCAAACAAAGTTATACCGGATAAGTTTATCAATAACTGCCCATCATCGAACGCCATAAAGATGGTAAAACGCTGATAATTGAGACAAAAAATTTGTATATAGTACATAGAACAGAATCGAAAAATCACGATATTTTAAATCAAAAGCTTAAAAATAATCACAAAAACGAAAGGTCATCACTTAAAATCATGTTCGTGGTTTGTTTTTTTTTTCAATTATGGAATTCTTAGAGTATTCTAATAACTTATCGAATCTATCATAAAACATTTTAAACTTTATCAATTTTCCCCTTTGGATTTTACGAAAATAGCGAAGGAGGGGGGAAAGGTGTGAAAATAAGAATTTGATAAACAAAAAACATTTTTAAAAGAAAAATTGTTTTCACATTCCAATTGAATTTAAATTGATAGCTCTATGGTTAAGATGTTTTACTGATGTAAGCTGATGGATGATACCAATTTCAGCTTTTTCTATTTTATATTTCCAAAAATGATACCTGAATTCATTACAAGTAAGATAGTGTGATGTAAAAAGAAACTATTTCTTATTTCTCTATCAAAGAGGCTCAATTCATTGATTAAATTTCAACCTCCATTACACAGGAAATAAGAACTAACCATTTTTTGTGATGGTCCCACAGGCCCGTTTTGGTCTTTCCTTTCTTCCAGAGGACTATTTGTCCTCTGGATACACTGGACGAAGCACTCCATATTTCATAGCAATCATTTTGACAGTGTAGTTGATATAAGTTGCAAAATTCAGCTTTTGATCTATTTGTACTTCTAAGTATATAAGTTGAGGTACTCTTTCGATTGCACATCCATCGATAAACAAATAATAAACTACTTCAGCGTTGCGATTTCCAATAATCATCTAGTTGGTTTTAGTAAGATTCAGACACAAAAAGTTTGCAATATATTTTAAATCAGCATAAGCATTCTTGGAAAAACGAGTTTTAAATCATTACCGCTCTAGCAGAAGACTGTGTCATTCGCAATAGTTTGAGATTCATGTACAAAATGAATAACAAGGGACCCCAACACACTTCCTTTGGGGACACCTAAATTATTTTCTCTATATCGTTAATAAGATGAACCATACTTTATTCCCTGAATTCTGTTCTCCAAATAGTTAAACATAAACCAGATAAGAACAGTACCATCGATACCAACTCTCACCAACAAATCCATCAAAAGTTACCGATATATAGTTTCAAATGCTCTCTTAAAATCAAGAAATACAGTTACATTTTAGTAACCATTTTCAATGCCGATCTTCCAACTATGAAGGTATAAATTCACTGCAAATTCTGTTGAGTGTTGCTTCTTGAATCCAGACTGCTCGGCGATAAGTATATCATCAGACTTGAATTGTCGAAACTGCGTTTTAACTGCTAACTCTAGTACCTTTTTTTTTTGGATTTCCAACATGTTTATAGAACGATATTTTCGAACAGGAGCAACTATTGAATATTTCAACGTATCTGGAACTATCCCTTATCGATGACTTATGTAAATAAATCTCGCAATGGATTTGCTAGTAAAGACATACACAGCAAAAATTGTTTCCTGTAAAATTACGCAAATGTCCTGTAACAAAAGGAGCAGGATATTTACCGTAAATTTACAGGTCGAAAACATGATTAAGTGACATTTAATTTTTTTGTGTACAACTTTTTACAGGACAATTGCGTGACATTTAATTTTTTGTGTACAACTTTTTTACAGGACATTTGACTGGTTTCCGAGTAGGCCTTGCTCGGATGAGGACGCGTTTTTCAGTCTTTTTGTTGCTCTGCAATTTTCATAGTTTTGTCTATCAATGATACAAATCCTAATGGGTTGAAAAAGTGAAAGTGTAATTTGCAAGAAAACGAAAGAATTTTTTTGACTGTTCATAGGAAATAATATGTGGAGTGGAATTAAAGGATATTAGTGATTTTTTGGCAGGAAAAACTGAACGTGTACCAAACATGAATGTCACAATACGGTGGACGGCAGACAGATTGGACCACAAGGACAGGAATCCCGATGAGAGCTTTCCGATTTTTTTTAACTAACTATACTGTCACTCTCCTATGGCGTTCGCTGCTGTACTTATTTTACATTTTTAACACCAGAATACGTGGATTGTGTTCATATCCTGTTTTCCACGGGTCGCGTAGTATGAGTCTATCTTATTCATCTCTATAAATAGGTACCAATACCATACTTTACACAGAAGGTACCGGTGGAAAAATCCAGATTGTAAGGAAGGATAGACTACATTTTTTTTGGAGGTAGTGCAAATAGTGATGATCAAAAGTTTGGTTTCCACGACCGAGGAATGTTGGAGTTTTTTTTTCATTTATTTACCAGCAAGTGGTGGAATAGTATCAGCCATCGATTGCTTTGATCGTTTTGAAGAAATCAAAAAGCCTTTAAAGCGTTTTTCCCTTATCATAATTTCACATTTCACAAATTATGTTTAATAAAAACATTTTTTTTTATTAAGTTTCATTCATTTTTGTGTGGGCTGCGTGCGCGGGAGTGTCGTCACTTTAGTGATTGCTGTTGTTGTTAGTAAATGCGTTACTGCAGGCATTCAAGTTGCTTAAAAATGCATTGGAATTTAAATAATGTTTTATGAAAAAACGCGCTAACAAACCAAATACTTCGGAAAAATTATTCCCTTACTACTCCAGGTATTCTACGCATTTAGAATCATTCGATAGGGATTGTGGCAAGCGCATTGAATGAAACATTTGCCCAAATTAAATGCAATTTGATTTTCAGGAATTATGTCCAGTCTACAGAAAATTGGTAAATCGGTAATTGTTGTAAGCTATCCATTTTTTCTTAATCGTATTATTTTTCTTGCTTCTGTTATTTTTTGGTAATCAAAATCAAATTCTTGATGTTTATTGTAAGAAGTATGTGAGCCTGTCAGTTATAAACTAAATGTCAGGTTAAGGATATGGAGACATACAGTTCATTATTATAAAGTCGAAGTTGGGAGTAAGAACAACGAGGTAAGCGAAGTAGTTGGTTGAAAGATGGAAAAATATGTAACTTTTTATTTACTATATATTTAAAATAGCTTAACTCTATTCTTGGGGATTAGAGGGGGGTAGGACAGGGCATCAAACAAGCGGAAAACTGATATACAATGGATTGTGGGTTTAAGCCAGCCGGAGTATCTCGGCAAATTTGGGAATCATGAATATGCTACTTAGGTACCTTTTCAGGATTCTTTATTTGTTTCGAACAGTTGGAATGGAGTGAGATGAGTAAAACCTGTCCCAAGCCAGTGGTAACGGACCCCTTGGTTGTGCTGCAAATATTGTTGATGAGTTAAGTATTAACAATATTTGAATGTGCGATCGAGACTTCCCGTAACCGACTCGGGGTCGAAAGACCTACCAGCCACTGGTGGGTCAAACATACATACATACATACATACAACTTTTTTACAGGACATTTGCCTGTAATAATAATTAAATCTTACGTTAACTTTCAAGGAAAACAATTTAAAATTACAGGTTTTGTTAATTACAGGTGATGTATTTTAAAGTTGCAGTTTTCAGTGACACGTAGGGGAAAGCCGGTAAGACGGACACCCTAAGGTAGAATCGCAATAGAAAATCAGATATTGCTTTTTTCATCGCATATTTTGTGCAGATGGGCAGTTTAGGTTGTTTGCTATCTCATAAACCATTAGAATTAGTAAATTTCCTTCATCAAGACTGTTTTTATAGCAATCAAAAACATGCTTGCAAATTACGTTTTTCAAAAATGGTCGAGTAAAACGGACACTGCTCAGAAAAGTTACGTTATGTAGCAAAAATTGCTGTTAAAGTAGGTATGTTTGTGAGTTATGTGTTTGAAAATGTTTTAAAACCAAAATGGAACCAACTGGTCGGAGTCCAGAAGCGAAACAGTGTGGTTTCAGAACTCCGTATTTTTAAAAACGCTTTTTTAACCGAATATACTATTTTTACAGTTTTTATGGCCTGTTTGACATGCCGAATGGCTTTCGACAGACAATTGCTCCTGCCAAGGTCTTTCGAAGGCATATGTAGGATCAAACCGATGGAAAATTTAAAATACCCGGAGAAACTTATGTGTCCGTTTTAACCGACCTTGAGGTGTCCCGTCTTTCCCGCCTTAGCAACTTTTTTTAAAAATCGTTTGTTGTTCAAGCCCATTGACGGAAATTAGCTGATTTTCCTCCAGATGGTTAAAAAGAAGCCTAATAAACACTCTACCTTTGAAAACGGTTAAAATTTTCGAAAATTTTGCGAGCTATGAACTATTAAATGAGGAGAGAAAAGTACACCAAATAATGGATCCTTAAGTTTTTGTTTGTTTTGTTTACTATTATGGGATCTTGCCTTGTTATAAATAAACAAAGGGTCTCGAAAGTGTTGATACACTTAGGCAAACATATTCTCATCATTAGACTATTGCCAAACATTGTTTTTTCGAAATATCAAAAAGTGTCCGTTTTACCCGCTGTGTCCGTCGTACCCGACTTTCCCCTAATAGTCAAAATTTTTTTCTGAGTAGAATCTTTGAAGACTCTCAAAATCATTTTAATTGCCCGCAGTGGGTTTTATATTGTTCACTATTTCATCAAGTTTTGACTACCTCTTGCTACAAATGTGCGAAATTTTCTGCAGTTATAAATAATCTGCTCCATGCAATCATTGGAACTTGCCGGAATACTATCATGAATTTGTACGACACTATCGATGGAGAAGTTATGAACTTCTACGCCATTTTCGATTCATCTGTTATTTCAACTCCATTGGATGAGATCGAATTTGTTTTGGCATCATTTTTACTCATTAAACGTTGCATCGTTTTCCAAACTAATTACTATTAGATTTGTTTCTCTCCAGTTCATCATGAATAGATTGGTTTTTTACTTCTTTAATTTTACGCGAGTACTCATTTCTCACAACTTTGAAACTTTGCCAGCACATTTATTTCTTAAGAATTTTTTATGCAGTTTGTCTCTTCGTTTTTTCATATCACTAAGATTTCTTAGTTCCTTTTAGTACCAGTTTATAACTAAATCTTTTTTGCTGTACAAGCGCATTAACACTATTCTTCAATAATAAATCGATACGTCTTACCAACTCATTAATGTTTGCGCATCTAAATGTTGGTAATCTTGCCTCAAGAAGCTGACGTAATGAATTTCTGCTACAGCAACAAGTCTTAATCCACAATGTTGACTGACTCATGATCTGACAGATGAAAATTTGGAATGATAATTGGTTTAGAACTTTCCTCATTTGTGAACACCAAGGACTATTTTAGTACTGTACTAAACCTTTTTCCTAGTGTCTTCAGTGACTATTTTTCGAAAACTGTCTGCATCAATGACACGCCTCAATTTTCTACACTCAACCTCGTTATTGATTTTGAAATTTTCACTAAAAAAAATTGTCGATTTCATCTATAACAATTTCATTCAGCCAAGTAATTTCTAAAATATAAAAAAACCGAGCATTGTTTGTACATGGGGAATGATAGATTTCTCCTACGACAATCTGCTTTTTAACGATCATTAAGGTTTACTGCCCGAATCCAGCTTATTTCAACACATGCATTTGATAAAATGTTGATTTTAAAAAAAATCTGTACATACATTGTTACCCCTCCAGTATGTTTTGAGTACGAATAGCAGTGTATGATTTATACAATTTACACCTTTTGACCTTAATTCAAACAATTATAAAACAATTATGTTCGGCATTAATGTCTTCAAAAAGTTCCAACGTTCCCAACCAATATTTACTTAACTACGTTTTATCAACTTGCATAGTAGCAATCATCGGATTATGCTCCCATTCCTTTTTTTTTTCAATACGAAACACTATGATTACAGAGTAGGGAAAACTGTTTTGTTCTTCAAATTTTTGTACAAAAAAATTACCATCCAAATTACCTCTTCTGCAAATCCCATAACTTAGGTTCTGCTGGTTTTTATATTTCCATTGAATACGTCTTTCCCAAAATTGTCAATGCATGTGCCATAATAGTCTGTGACTTTTCCTTTGTCGACAACTCACCAAAACTTCTATTGTTGATTCAGTGACCATTAAAGATTGAAAACTAACGAAATTTTCAATTTTATGGAACAAAATTGCGTACTATTTATAATGCACAAAATAAAGAAATCGAGACATTTAAGTTGATAGAACTATCATCTTCAACAGTTTCATGTTGGCTAATTCAACTGTTTAAATTTCCAAGTAATTTATCAATTTATCAGGGTGGGAGAGGTGTAGACAAAGGAAAAAAAAAATATTCGTTTCAGCCTAAGCATGATTTGAAGACAGGGTACTTGAGTAAATATTAAACAAAGGTCTCGATGAGCTCCCCAAAAATGAATCCCCCAAATTCGAGCAGTTTAATTTATGATGATGATGATGACGACAACTGCTCGAAACACTCATCAACAGCTGATCATCCCAAAGATCCAAATACGTGCTCAAAGGGTACTCATCAACTCACCGGGTTCGTCGCCGGCTGGCAGAAGCATTGACATTCTCTCTTTTTTCAGTTCTCCCACCATCGCATCTTCACTGCCATCATTATCATCTACCGACCCACAGCAACAAACAAGGCCGATCAACGAAACTTATTCCGAGAGAGACCTTCTTCGGTTGGTTTCGGTTGGGCTGGTGGCTGGGCTGGGCTGTGGGGATCTTCTTTCACCCCAACTTTGGGGACTAACTTCGGCTCCCGGTCGGTTCCCCGTCGTCGTCGTTCGGCGTTTGGCGTTTAGTTCGGCGCGAGCTTTCGCTCGGGACTGATCGCGTCGTCCGTCCCCATAGGGAATGGGCAGCGTAAGTCAGCTCCACGGTCGAAACCAGCCCACACCATATATGGAATACCTTCTAGCTTCTACCGCATGACCAGGGCGGGCGGCCGGTCTTTAACGAGAGTAAAAATGATTTCAATTTCTATGACATATTACCCGGATCGTTAAAACTCGTTCATAAATCTGGGGCGGTGTTGTTGGGTCGGGTGAAGCGGCACGTCATCAAAAGACTCAACGGACGGGTGTCAGTCTGTCGGTCGTCCCAGCAAGCGTTGCTGTTGTTGATGTCCGGATATTAGCCGACGCGTCGTTGATGGTTTGCTAATCTAAGTTGGTACTGAGCGCATTCTCCTAATGCATCGGACGACCCTGCCCGGTTGGCTGCTAAAAGGTGGTAAATGTCCGTGCGACGCATTTATGTATGTTCGTTTGTTCCTACAACACGTTCAGCATAATGTTGAAATGTTTCAATAGCGAAACCAGGGCGAAACGACCGGGATTTGTTCGATTTGAAAGGTTGAGGATGACGACGAGAGGCGTTGATTAGGATTCGAGGATGCTGCTACCTACTACTCAGCTATGCTGTCTTCTTAGATGAGTGTTTGTGACAGCAACGTGGCCGGAATGTTATCGAACATGAAGCCCCGCTCACGATGACGATGATATCTTGTTTGAGGAACGTACATATGTCGGCTAAATCGTTGTTGGCGCTATAAAAACAGGAATTTTGCATTTACCAAGTTGACGGATGACGACGGCGACGACGCGGACTGATAAATGTGGTTTTGTTGTTTGCCGGATGACTTCCTATATGGCAAGAAAGGATGGTAGCTCAACCTGGCTATTTGTCTAACAGCGTGGAATTTCAGCAAAGCTACTTAAAGTTTGAATGGCAGCGCGCGTGGCAATTTCAATGATGATGGATCACATTCCTCTGGACCAATCGCAAAATGGTCCGATAATAAGCTGTTGCCAACTTCATAGTTGCAGTCCTTTAAAGATGGCTTATCATTGGAATACAAAACCTTGAAGGTGTCTGACAATGTAAAAAAGAAAAGATAACTAGGGTGAGTGCTCCTACTTTGGTCCTAGAGCCTACTTTAGTCCTAAAATGTCGAAAATTGTAAATAATTCATTTTGCTTGCAAAGGATAAAGATGCTGCTATATGCACAATTTACTCTTATTCTTCCTGAATCCTTCCATGCCGCTTTTTGCCATAAAAAGTCTTTCTGATAAAATTTTCAACGATTTTAAAAATGTGCCTCCTATTCAGTGGTAAATTAGACAGCTCAATTAGTGGGGTGCGTTTTGAGAAATGAGAGGAAATAAGGAAAAATCACGTTTTTTCAGTGTCCAAGCCATATTTGAAGGGTTATTATTTTCACTATGGAGAATATGAACCAGACTACCTATTTTTCCTAAAATAAATGAAAATCAATGGAAAACCGGAAAATTTGTAAAGGGTCCAAATATAGGAGACTTTGACTTTGATGTTCCATTTTTAGACCTTACATCAAAAAAAACTTTGTGTGAATACCAAACAAATCAACAAAAGTGCGAATTTTTAATTGGGGCATAATTCAGAACCAATATTGAACATTTCTTACATTTTTTGTTAGCTTTACGCAAATTAACTATAAATTAGTAGACATATAAAAGTTTGAGCTATTTTTCTGCTGATAGAGCTGACGGGGAGTAAAAGGGTTTAAAATATTCATGACAGAAATGTAAGTTTTTTTAGATGTTAAAAAGCTGTAATATTTTGTAAGATAATATTTTATTAAAGATTACACTTTTAATGAATTTGTTTATTTATTTTCGAAAAATCATAGATTTTATAAGAATTTTAGATATAGGTCCAATTGAAGGTACCAGTACAGTACCAAAATAGGAACAGTAGGTTCAAAGATGGAAATTTTGATCATTAATATCTATTCAAATCTTTCAATAAAGGCGAAACCTATGTTGAAAATTCTCATTGAAACTTGTAGATAAGATAATGAACTATAAATAAATTTCTTTAAAGATAGAAAGCTCCGTTTGTATATGAGAAAAGCGTGATTATTTAAAAAACACCGCTTAAAGGGTCCAAAGTAGGGCAACTAACTCTATGTTCAACTAATATGCTCGGTTAAATCTTATCGAACAATGTTTAGAACTTTCCAGAGCCTACTTTGATTCTAAAATGCAGGAAATCGGAAATACCTTTTTTGAAATTTTGTGTAGCGGCCCACCACACTCCCCCACACCAAAAGGCTCAATTGAGCCTCCTAGTAATGGACGCTACGGTTCTCAGCATGTCTGGCAGCCAAAGGCATTAAAAAGTTATACGCGAGCAAAATTTAACTCATGCTGAGAACGCAATAATAGATTATTGAATGCGGGGAAATGTGACGATACTGATTAAACTAACTAACACCATGAATCTGAATGGAAAGAGATTTCCTTTTAAGAGATCCATGTTAAAATGACATTTTACTATTCTTTACAACAACAACAAAACAAATTTACAGAAAAAAAATTAATAGGATTTTAAATGTTTTACTAAGATTATACATAAATCATAACTACAAAAATTTAAAAAATATGGTACTTAAGACTAAATTTGCTTGACATTTTTATAACGACTTAATTAAGTTTTGAATATTTGGAGTAACTTGTTTTTGAAAAGGGAACGAGAATTGGTTTCTTTTAATTCGTTAGGTAAGGAGTTATATTTTGTAGGACCAAGAAAGAAATTCTTTTCTGTCCTAAACTAGTTGCTGATCGACATCGTTGTAATTAATTTAAATGGCGAGTATTATGTGTTCTTATTGCAGTCGAGAAACGAATATTTCGGATGATCGTTGTTGAGTGTAAACTATCAAAGACGAAGCTTGTAGATATTTTTTAAACACCGATTTTGTAAGGTTTGAAGTTTTTGGAGATTTGATTGTGATGCGCGTCCCCAAACTAGTCTAAATATATAAAAAGCAATTTCTGTGGGTTTGTTTGTTTGTTTGTTTGTTTGTTTGTTTGTTTGTTTGTTTGTTTGTTTGTTTGTTTGTTTGTTTGTTTGTTTGTTTGTTTGTTTGTTTGTTTGTTTGTTTGTTTGTTTGTTTGTTTGTTTGTTTGTTTGTTTGTTTGTTTGTTTGTTTGTTTGTTTGTTTGTTTGTTTGTTTGTTTGTTTGTTTGTTTGTTTGTTTGTTTGTTTGTTTGTTTGTTTGTTTGTTTGTTTGTTTGTTTGTTTGTTTGTTTGTTTGTTTGTTTGTTTGTTTGTTTGTTTGTTTGTTTGTTTGTTTGTTTGTTTGTTTGTTTGTTTGTTTGTTTGTTTGTTTGTTTGTTTGTTTGTTTGTTTGTTTGTTTGTTTGTTTGTTTGTTTGTTTGTTTGTTTGTTTGTTTGTTTGTCCTCTATAGGCTCAGCCGTCTAAAGAGCTAGAGAGCTGAAATTTGGCATGGATGCTTATTAAGACCAGGAATACTGAAAAATGTTTTCAGAATTTAGGTTGACCCCTTCTGAAGGGGGTCGTCCATATAAGACAATTATTGTTTTCGCGTTTATCACGTTATTTTTTGTCGGATCGTGATGAAAATTTGCACATGGAGGTTTTGAGAGATGTGAAATCGATTAAAGGTATTGAATTATGGGTCAGGGGTCGGCAAAAGGGGTCGTCCATATCAACTTTTCAATATTTATGTGATATTGATGTCATTATTGCGTTCGGATATTTTTAGGGACACGCAATCGATTGCCGGTATCAAATTTTGTATAAGGGGTAAGTCAGTCAGGGACGACCCCCATTTTAACTGCATTTTAACGCTATTTTTGCGATATTGACGTTTTTATACATCGGATTAAGATAAAAATTGGTTTACGAGAATTTTGAACGATGTGCAAACGATTCAGGTATAAAATTTTTTGTAAGGGACCGGAAAAAGGGGTCATCCATATTACTTTTGCATTTTTTTTGTGATATTGATGTTATTATACATCGGATTGAGATGAAAATTTGCACATAGAAATTATTATGGACGAACAATTGATTCAAATTATACAATTTTGGGTCAGGGGTCGGCCAAGGAGGACGTCCATATTAACTATTCACTGTTTTTTTTTTGCGATATTGACGTTATTATGCAATGGATCGGTTTGAAAATTAGCACACGGGAGTTTTGAAGGAAATGTCGATTTCAGGGATCAAAGTTCGGAAAAAGGCCACCGATCTGCAACAATCGAGTCAAAATTTATACACGGTTTATTGCGGTTGGGACGGTCAATTGATTTCTGATTTCAATATTTGTATCAAACGACAAAAAAGGGGGTCATATTAACTGTCAAATTTGCAAAAATCGTACATAAAACGTGTTGATGCAATCATTGCATCCGGAATTGCATCTGGAAAATGTCTGTAAAATGACATTTATTCAAAAATAGCTGATCCCATACGAACTCCGTTTCGCTTTCAACTTGGAATATGTCATGAACAGTTTGTATGAAAGTCAATTGCCAAGCATTTTCCAGATGCACTTCCGAATTCATTGTTAAGTAATAATTGCAAAAATATTGGATAATAACTTTGTCTGTCATCTGCTACTAAATTTGTACAGTAATCAATTGACCGTGCCAAAAAACCACGTGTTTAAATTTCGACTGAATCATTGCATAACATCTTAATTATTGCCAAAAAGCTCAACCCCTTTCGGGGGCTCTTATCTTCTTCGATATCAGAAATCGATTGCCCGTCCCTGAAAACTACCGTGTGCAAATTTTCATCCCAATCCGATGTATAATAACGACAATATTGCAAAAATATTAAAAGGTTTATATGGACGACCCCTTTTGCCGGCCCCTTACACCTAATTTAATACCTGAAATCCATTGCTCATCTCTCAAAACTCTCGTGTACCAATTTTCGTCTGAATCCGTTGTATAATAATTACAATATCGCATCAACAGTGAATAGTTAATATGGACGACCCCTTTGGCCGACCCCTGGTTTTAGTTTGGATAAGTGAAATAAGTTGTTTGTCCCTAATAACTCTTATGTGCAAATTCTCATCCCAATCTGATGTATAAAAACGTCAATATCACTAAGATACTGAAAACTTATTATGGACGACCCCTTTTGCTGGCCCCTTACACTAAATTTGATACCTCAAATCGATTGCACGTTACTCAAAACTATTATGTACCAATTTTCATATGAATCCGATGTATAATAACGTCAATATCGCAAAAACAGCGAACAGTTAATATGGACGACCCCTTTGACTGTCCCCTTACACAAAATTCGACACCTGAAATCGATTTCTCGTCTTTCAAAACACTCATGTGCAAATTTTCAACACGATCCGACAAAAAGTAACGTCAATATCCCGAAAACAATATTTGTCTTCTATGGACGACCCCCTTCAGAAGGGGCGATTCAAGTAAGACAGCCGTTCAGGAAGCACGCGACGATACAAATCGTAAGTGCAAAAGTGCAGTGAAATTGTGATGGAATATTGTGAAAAAAAAAATTTTTTTTTTGTATTAATTTAAGTTTTTTGTTTATAATACAGTTTTCTAAGGATGGCTGAAGGTAGTAGGCCGAAACGTAAAAAGAATTGTTTTTGATTCGATTTCAAATTCACCGAAAAGTATCAACTAGAAAAGCCAATTTTTTATGTTTAGAATAAAGCTTTTCAATCACGTTTATTGTCCTTCTATTATTACTGTGCCTGTCCTCGCAAGTAGCAACGATCCGTACTATGCGTAACTGTAGGGAATTTTAACTTTTAGGTTAGGTTTTGTAAGTTGTTTTTATCACTTTTATTTACCTGATAAGTTAGCTTTTAATTCTAAGTTTAAAGCGACAATTCAATCACCCGCACCTAGTATAGATTTTAAGTAGTTTAAGGTAATTAATCACTCATTTTGATAGAATTTTGGATACTAATTTAGCCTCTGCAGTCTACTCACTAGCTCTACGAAATCTATTATCATTCACAATGTTTCTGCGCGTAATGCTGTTTTGTTTTTGTCCTTTTGGCGCCTTTAGCACGGACCAAGGTGATCCACACGGTAATTTTGAATTATTCAGAGACTGAGTTGTTTTGGTTCAGGAGTCGCACCATATATGAAGATGAAAACAACTGAGTGAGAAACCTTCAAAATTTTGAGTTGTTTTCATCTAGCGAGTTCCAAATCCTGGGACTTAGCAAAGACGCACACTTCTTCGAGCAAAATAGATGAAAACAACTCAGAGCGTTTCGTAAACGGTTGAAAACAAACGTTTTTGGTCGGACGGCGACGGGTAAAATTTTCAAATTAGTTTAATTAATTTGTATTTACAAATTTTGATCCCCTCTAGGTTGGTTCCCACTGCGTGCGGGCAACTTTTACCACTGAAATATGCGTAAGTATCGGCTAAACCAGGACCGATTATGTCATCGGGAATATGTGTACCTCATCGAACAGCAGGAAGTGCTGGTGGCTTAAAAAAGGAGAGCCATTCATGGAGATGGGACTGAAAAAATAAGGTTAGTTTTAGCGGAACGTCCAATAGAAAATTTAATGTTGAATTTTTTTTTTTCAATTGCAGATTCGATGCGACCGATGACCGAGGGAGTGTACCGCGGATCATTGGGATCGGATTGCGGAATGCATGCCGAACCGGAGCAAAAAGGAGTGTCTCAAGCGGGTCAAGAAGATGGTGGATCTGATGACCGTCAAAAAGGAGCTTCGAAGTAAAAGTGAAGCAATCAAATCACTTCCCACCCACCGTGAGGAAAATTTCTCGGTTTTATTTTTTTTCCACATCGGACATCAAATTGTAATTTTTGAAAAAAGAAAAATAAATGAAACAAAACATGACTACACCGTACAATATTGAATTTCTCATTAAAATTCGACATTCCATGCGAAATTGCTGTAAAATTTCATAAAATGTTGAGTTATTTTCATTCAGTCGCCCCATAGTCATCCCCCGTGCAAGCCTGAACAAAAACAACTCAGAATTTGCGAAAACCCCTATTATTCATTTCTGAGTTTTGCCGTTCTAATCAAAATTTGAGTTTTCCCAGTTTTGGCGCATTTTGAATTGTTTTCCTTCAAATCTGAGTGGAGTCACGGAGAATTAGAGTGCATAGAAACCTAGTGTTACCTTTCGCTGTCAGTTGACAGCAAGTATCGATGATGAGTGAGAAGGTTGTTGTTATTGGGGACATTGTCGATTCAATTATTTAGTTTTTAATGGGTTGGGTTAAATTATTTCAAATTTAATTATTTTTTTGTTTAATCTGTATACTACCATGCATTAACACACACAAAACTTACTGCCTACAAATACAAAATGGGTCGCAAAAAGTTCGATCACTTCATGTGCCAAAAGTGTCACCTCAAATATCCCATACGTTGGCTGCGATTGTTCCGCCATTCCTCAGCAGAATCCTCGCATCCCATCTGCAGGACAACATGGTTGCTGAAAACAATGGCCATCATCAGTTTGCTGCTTCCGAAGTAGCACCACCATATCGTGAGAACCCGCACCAAATCGGGAAAGCATTCGTGGCTCATCAAAAAAGGAATGTCGTCATCACTTAAAGCAAGTTGCCGCGTCGTCGCAGACGTTAACCAGAAAAGCTTCCGAAACGGGTGCTCTGCTGTGAAAATGAGACCGAAAACAAAAAACTCTCCGAAGCATCCGAAACATTCCGAGATTCCTACGCTCCATCGGAACCCATCTGATTTCGAATCTTGGTTGAAATTATTTCAGTACCTTTACCAACTACTCTATCCTCGCTTCCCGTTGCCCAGGGAAAGGTAAGTTATACGCTATCCGGAGAAGGAAAAATCACATCATTATCGTCATCGAACTACGCGCTCCGTGAGCTTCGTCGGGTGGAAAATCGAGAGCAATGCAGATCAGATCCAATAGATAGGCTACGATGACAGCATAGCAGAAATCGCAGAAGAAACAGCAGCGTGAAGCATTCCGTTAAAAGAGATTGCGCGTCGACAACATCAGCATGCAAAAAAAAATGTGTGCAGCCAGCTTGCTAGACAGTAGATAGTGGCTTCCTTAATCCCTTTCAGGAGGAAATCTACGGTTCCGTATCGGAATCGGCCTGTTTGAGGTCCCGGGATGGTGATGATGATTTGCCTATGAAAAAGGCGTGCAGCTGAAAATTTTCCGATCGGTATCGGAACAGTAAATGCTGATGTAGATTTGTTCAAGATTGAATATGTGCACAGTAAGCTGAGGAACTGTAATCGCGTTTTCAGAAAAATATAATAAAAAATTCCTACAATTAGAAACATTTTATTTGATGGAACTCAATTATTCGAAATATGAATTCGATTAGTGCAAAACAGAACTATGACAAGCGTTTTTTAAGTGGAAAGGAAGTTGTTGAAACAAACTTTCAAATCAAAAAAGCTTCTGGAACCTAAGAATATGAATGAAAAAAAAAAACTGACGCCAATTTTTTTTCCTATCAGATCCCAAAAAATATTAGAAATACTATAAGTTTTCGGAAACATCAAAAGATCTCATAATACACTACCGATTCAGAGAAAGACCTTATGACAAATTAACGGATACAAGCTTCAAAGCTTGATATTGAACGGTACAATAAGTTAATCATTGATATGTTAATGATTTGTTCAATCGAAATTCAATACTTATTTAATTCATACAAAGCTTAATGTGGCTAAATTGTTGCAAAATAGAGCCAAGAGTATGAAAGAATTATCAACAATGTTCCTCTTCATAAAAATCAATTACAGTGTTGCCATAACAATTATAGAATTAAAATTATAATTAAAGTATAATTAATGTACAATATACTTTAACAATACTGTTGAAAACTTTTTTTTAAATTTTAATTTTTTTTGGCATTGTATAACATTTTTTCTTTTCATGCCATGTGTCAAAAGCTGATTGTTCTTATATCGCAAATCACCCAATATGCTGATTTAGGAACACTTCCCCATACCAATCCTAACGATATTTTCACTACTAGGTAAAAAAAACTTCTCAGATCAAAACGCTGTGTGATCTGTTGATGAACAATAAACAAAACGCTGTCATTAGTTTCTCGGTTCGACAACTAGAGGCGCTCCAGTAAATTAAAGAAAACTGTCCAATACTAATTGGTACACCAACATATCAGACTCTACTCCAATAATGAACTTTTTTGGAGGTGGAATAATCGGTATAAGATTCTAATTTGGTTCCATTTGCTTGATTAGTTTTCAAATTATGCCAGAAATTGTAAAGGAGTACTGAATCAAAGCATTCGAAAGATTTCCTTTAATTCAACCACGGTATAAGAAAAGTTCAGCTAAGTGCAGTTTAGCGTACCTTAATACCATCCCATGTCAATTTAGATTCAACTTCAGGTATCAGATTCGGGGTAGGCTTAATAGCGGCACGTTATCCAAACATACGGGAAAATTGTGCCTAGCCTTTTTTATCCAAGATTTCATCATTTACCTGAGAAACCTGAAAAACCTATAAAAGGAAGAAATAAATTCAATCTATTTAAGATGGCATAAAGCCTTTCCACTAGGGATTATTAGCATTAAAGCTCTTTTCTACATTCGGTAAGGAATGATAGTATGTCTTTTAAGTTTAATTTCTTAAACTCAGATTCGCTTATAGCGTAAGATCCCAGAGTACGAAAACGTAGACTGGCAAATGAGGGACAGTTACATATAAGATGGAAGGGATCTTCCACATCTGATTCACAACTACCACATACTGGAGATTCAGCCACTTCCCGGCAATGTTATTCAAACCGTGTGGAGCACATCTCTCAGATTTCCGCTTTTTTCACCTCGTTTTGACAGATTTAAGCTTTTTTCCTCACATTTAAGCTTTCGTATCCTATGCTCTCAAGGCAAAAAAGCTTAAATCTGAGGAAAAAAAGCTTAAAAACGAGATTCACGAGCACATATTTAAAAGATGTTGGTCACACGATACATATACAAATCGTGTAACGTTGCAGGGATCTGGATTCAGCACGCTGAATGTTGTGCATGTGATAGTTGAGTTTACAATGACCAGAGAGTGCTCTGGTCAAGATGCTGCAATGAGATTTATTTGAAGTTAATAAGCAACTCGATATGATTGGAGATGGTTTTTCTAAAAGTAATTTTGTTTGGCGACAAGTGTCCAACTCTTCCCAGTATCATTCATGCTGGTTAGAGGACCAAGTTTGAATTTGGTTTCTGAACCAACATGGCGATATTGGGACAGCCGGCTCTGGTCCGTAAAATTTCTTTTCCGATCCAGCTCTGGCGAGTTCGTCGGCGCACTCGTTTCCAAAAATTCCCTTATGTCCGGGTACCCATAGAAGGTTTAATCCATTGCCTTCAGCAAGTTCTTCGATTGCTTTCCGGCAATCGATCTTTGATCTAGAACTGGAAGCACTGAATGATTTGATAGCTGCTTGGCTATCTGAACAGAAATAAATTGTTCTGAACATAACTTTCTTTTGAAGTGCAATTTGCACTCCATACATAATAGCATATAGCTCAGCCTGAAAGACTGTACAATATTTTTCTAGAGGTTGAGCATGTTCTATGTTCAACTCGTGACAGTAAAATTCCTGCACCTGCACGGCCGTTTGATAATGAACCGTCAGTATAGAATACAATATGAGAGGGCATTTGGTCCTCTACGAAACCTGATAACCATTCTTGAGGAGAAGGAAATTTGACTTTAAACCCCATGTAGGGAAAACTACTCGAGAGTGTTAAATCGTTTGGCGCTAAATTAAACTTGTTTAATCCAACTAATTCAGGCCATACATTTGTATGACTCGATGATCTTTCGATATTTCCTGACATCCAGAGACCAACTGCCTGTAGACGAAAAGCACATGAGAAGGCTTCTTGTTTTAGGAACAAGTGTAGAGGTTTGATAGAAAACAGAGCCTCTAGCGCTGCAGTAGGAGTTGTAGTGAACGATCCGGACATCCCTAAAAAACACATTCTTTGAAGGCGATTAAGTTTTATCCGAACTGTTGCAACTTCTCCTTTCTGCCACTACACTACACACCCATAGGCCAGAATTGGTCTTACAATTGTGGAGTAAATCCAGTGAATATGTTTGGGCTTGAGTCCCCAGTTTTTTCCCGATTGCACGTAGGCATTGTACCATCCCATATCAATTTAGGTTCCACTTGCTCAATTTGTTGTTTAGTTATACAAATAATTGTATGGAAGCCTCCATCCCCCTCTCCTATTTTCCCATTGAGATGAGGGAAGGGTATCGAATAATCATTAGAGCATTTCTCGTACCCAAATACACTCCCATGCCAAATAGGTTTCCATTTGCTTAATTAGCTTTTGAGTAATTTAACAAATTATAGCTCCCTCTCTCCCCTTTCTATCATCCCACTGAAATGAGGAAGGGGTCTCAAATAATCAAAGAATGAATTTTCGTATCCATATACCCTCCCATGCCAGGTTTGGTATCATTTCATTTGCTTGATCGGTTCTAGAGTTATGCAAACATTTGTCCTTTATTTGGGAGACTTCCTCCTCCCTACTTGTAAAGGGGAGGAAAATCAAACCGTAATAGGAACCTTCCTTGGCCTACAGGAAGGAAGGCCTATACCCCCACCTGCCAAGTTTCACATAATTCGGTTCAATAGTTTTCGAGTCTATGGAAACAGACAGACAGAAATCCATTTTTATAAGAATACTAGCTGGCCCGGTGTGCTTTGCTATATCTCCTTAAAATGAATTGATTGTGTGAAAATAACTTCACTAGAAATAAATTATCGATATCTTTACAATGAGAGCATTCACGTCACATAATTATAGGAATACAAAGAAGATTAGATGCTCTGAAATGTGTTTTTTTAAACTTCATCTGAAATTGTTTTTCAGTAATGGTTTTAAATTTGATATTAAGAGCTCGTTTTTATTTTCTTTTCTACCCGGCAGTGCGGGGAGGGTCCATGAACTGCCATAACAAAATTTTTCTTAACCAAAAAACATCACATTTCACATATGGCTCCATTTGCATGATAAGTTTTCGAGCTATGCATACTTTCCTTCTTCTCGTTTCTCCTCTGGAAGAAGGAAAGGTCTTGAATCATTAAAAAAGAAATTCATGAAAAATATGGTTTCTTTAGCTTGAAAAGTTTTCAAAACTATTGTGATAAAACCTCCCCCGTTCCCGGCTTTGTACTGTATGGAATCTCTCATTTAAAAAAACATTTTTTGTACTCGAATACGTTGGATAAGTTCTCAAGTTATACAAAATAGTGCGGAACTTTTTTTTCCCTCGCTCATTCCCCACTGGAAGGTGGAAAGGCTTTATTTTTACCCTTACTCTTCCCTGTGAAATTTGATTAAATTTCTTTGTTAAGCTTTTGAGTTTATCAAAACGAAAGTATGACACTTTTCTTCACTTTCCTATCCCACGAGGGGAACCAAATATTTCTTGTATTTAAAAGCTCTTCCCAATTTGTTACCATCTGCTAGATTAGCACTCGAGTTATTAAAAGAAAATTGTATTGGAATTCCCCCCAAGTAACAATTTCAGTTTTTAAAACACTTCATGCCAACTATGAACTGGAGTTATCAATCCGCGTTCGGTTATGTAAGAATCTATAAATCACGATTACAACGGTTAGTAGCACAAAAAGGCCGTTCTTCAGTATGTTCTATACATCAAATTATAAACCCTTGGCGAGTCAACAGAACTTTTAAAGTTCTTTAATAATTTCCCTTATGAAACTTATTCATTATGTTATTTTCATCTACAAATACTTCTGCTCCTGAATTGGGGTTGCAATAATAATTATTAAAACAAAAAAAATCTCATTCGAATCAAATTAAAACAAAAAAAAAAGCATGTCACTGTTCTGTTAAGTAACCCAATATTATTTTCTCGCCCTTTGATATATACTGAAAATTAGCTACGCCTTAAAACTTACCGCAAATATATAAGAGAAAATTCGAAATAAATAATGGGCCTATAGTTAATCGTTCTTTTAAACAATAAAAATCCGATAAAAAAAATTTAATAATATTTATTATCAAATATTGTTTTTTATACAGATGATGAAGAATATTTTCAACATTATCCTAGCTGTAAGGATGCAA
Organism: Uranotaenia lowii; assembly: GCF_029784155.1. Lineage (NCBI taxonomy): Eukaryota > Metazoa > Arthropoda > Insecta > Diptera > Culicidae > Uranotaenia > Uranotaenia lowii. The sequence goes on from NC_073692.1 coordinate 24,787,118, forward strand.
AGCTGGTAATGAAACATGAATTAAATGAGGATAACTATCTAAAATAGAAAATTATCCTATGTAATTTAACCCCAAATGGTGCCGAAAAATGAAAATTTTAGTAACCGTTAAAAAACGTTCGAAAATCAATTTTGTTTTCTGAAAATTGTTTATAAAACGAATACAATTTTAAACAACTTTTAGGATTTATAAAAGTATGTGGAATTCTAAAAGAAAGCTTGAAAATCATTCTATAAACTGACAATGATTTATAACATTCTTGTAATCTGTCCTACAAACCTGCTATAGGCTTGAAAAGTTTCCTGAAGCATTTTAAAAGATCGTTTAAATACAAAAAGGTTGAAAGAGGACTTTTGAAAGAATTTGAAAAATATATTTAGAGGAACATTCCATTGACCTTATAAAACCTTTCTTATAGGCGAAAGATGGATGTAATGGATAATAAATTGAATGATTTTTTTCATCATCTATTTATTGACTTGATAATTTTGTCACAATGTTACTTTTATTTTTCTTACACCACACATTTCACTTTTACGGCTCATTTTTACGATTTTCCAACATTTAAAAATTTTCTGCGGGGCAGAACAAACAAAATAGTTTCACCTGGGATTCCCAACAAAACGCACTGTCATAAGGTAAGAAATTATGCTCTAAATGCTTTAAAAGATGAATTTCCTTATTTGTTGCTCCCAAAAGATGCATATATACGGATTATTGCATTTTTTATTCTTCGAAAACATTCTTGACATTTCGGTTGATTACGCGACGACTTTCTTTTTTAAACTGATTATTCAACCAAATAACTTTTATAAAACCCATTTAGTGTATAGAATTTTTTGTTCTTAATAAACGGTTCATAGACGCCACGACAAGTTATTTATATGCATGTTTTAAAACCTAAGCGACTTGGAATGATCGTATAAGAACACAAATACTACAAATCGGTTTGAAAGGGCTTTCATATATATGTAGGTTCAAACGATGATTTTCTAGGAAAATATCAAATTGTTTATTTTTTCTGTTGATACTTACGGTTTCGGAACCTGCAGCAGAACCGTTCTTCCGGATCGGGCCGATCCATTAGCAGAACGTTATGGTTTAACCGCGACGAAACCAAACCACATTGATGCCGATTGCAGCAGAACCAAAACAATATTTGTTTTGGTTCCTCTTGCTATTTCCAATTCGCAATCGAGAACAATAGATCGATGATTGCTGATGACAGGTGATGATGGTAAACACGCTACAAATGTTTATATCATCACACGGTTAGGCGGGAATACTCGAATTGGGTTTGTGGTGACACAACAGTGTTGCCAGATATTCTGGGTAAGAATATCAAAGTACTCATTGAGAAATGAGTACTTTCCCGGTTAGGGAATATAAGAAGTGAAAAGTGACAATTAGCTATCGCTAATTAATATAGTTGTATTCTACTGACTTCACAGACAAAACATGAATAAAGATAACTCTATTCCACCACTGAAACCTGCATTTTCAACATTTTCAAGTATATGAATGTTTAATAGGATACTCGAAGTGCCAAATAAAAATCAAATTTGAAAAATTTAATATGGTTATACATAAGTTTAAGTTAAAATTATACGCGTGTAGATGTCCTGGAGACTAGTTGTAAAAAGGTTTTCTTGAAATGCGTTTTGAACCATCATAAGATATTATACATCGCATATAAACTAGGGTTTAAAAATTATAAAACCAACCTAAAATTTGTGTGTTACTTGCCCTTCCTATCGAATCATTGAATGGAGGAAGAAGCCTTACACAATCATAGAAAATAAATTCTACTCAAATACCCGCTGCTATTTTATTTGAATAATAAGTTCTTGAGTGATCCAAAAATATGGTAAGAAAACTTCCCTGCTCCTTCCCTTTTCTTGTTGAAGAGAGGGAGGGGCCTCGAAACACAAAAAAAATTGTCGTATTCGAATATACTTTCATGATAAATTTGATTTTTTTTTCGATTAGTTCTCAAGTAATGTATAAAAGAGAGACCCCTTCCTCCCTTCTTACCCGTCCAGTGGAAGGATAGATGGGTCTCAAACATCGTAGAAACTTGACTCGTAACTTTGAACTTTTCAATGCGAAATTCTGATTCAGTTGAATGATTACTTATCGAATAATGCAATCAATTGTATGGAAGACCTCCTCCACCCTTTGTATTTCCCCAATCGGAGAAGGTGGAGTCCCAAATAATCATAGAAATCTTTCTCGTGCCCAAATAACCACCCATGTCATATTTGGTTCCATTGGCTAGATTAGTTCTCGAATGTTGCAAAAGAAAACGCAACGTTGAAACGTTGTAATTTAGGTCAAAATAAATAACCCTTTTACATAAGATATGAAATCATAAAAAACGATCTTTCGTCGGTGGAAAGAACTTTATCTACATTGAGCAAGTAAATTCATGCTTAAAAACTTTTTTTTGGTTTCTCAATAACTTCAATAGTTTAAATAGTGTTTGAAATGCAATAAATGTTTTTACGTTTTTTGAGTAAAAATTTTTTTATTTTCTTATTTTGATGCAATGAAATGGTTTGAGATTTTCCGATATTGAATTAAGCTAGGAAAAGTTGAAAAAAAAACTTGGAACCAATTATCTATGGGTTCATATGCACTCGAGAGTTAAAATCTATAATATCAAACACAACCAAAACACGTGCCATTGTCATAAAACGGTAGTAAATTTTTTTTCCGACGACCCCACCGTAAATAGCTCCAGCTAACTAGAGCAACCAATTTGAAGCCACCTACCGAAAATAGGAGAAGAACTAATCAAATTTGCCATGGTGCGGAAAACCGGACCCCCAGATCTGAAACTTGGCCAGATGTCGTCGTCTTCGTCGTCTCTCCACCGAAAGACTTTATTATTTTGGACCAATGAGTGAAGTGGATGATGATGATGGCCGGGCAGGCGAAACAGTGCGGATAAAATGCTATTTCACTAACCGCTAAACGATTATTCATTTTTTCTTCTTTTTCCCTTCTGCAGATCTTCGGTGGTGTCTACTGGAGCTGATGGATCTACGAGATCCCTTGCCTCTTCACCGTGTCGCCGTCTTCATTCATGGGGAAGTCAAAAGGGTTCAATGAGTTGCGTTCGAGAGAGCTCTGTGCTAAAGGGATTGCGGTTTTCGTTTAAGGGCTGCTGCAGGGCTTTTGGCACACTGTTTAGCAGAAGCAGCGACAAAGTTGACGATGAGCTTTTGATGATCTTTGGCTAGCATATTGGTCTGGGGAGGATTGAGGATGGTAATGATGATGTTGGGATGCTGCACAAATCTTGTCTGAAATTGAAGTCAGTGGACCTCCTGGCAGACAACTCGGTGGCTCGCGAGTTCTTCCAATTACACTTCGTCAATCTTTTTTTTTTGTAGCTAAGCAGACCTCCTCGCACAAAGACCATTTTGAGGAGCAATTCGGGCGGCATCGACGCCATCAACTCGTGCGCGTATTGGCTTTATTAGAAATCGTAATAATGACGATATTAGCCGGCTGCTGTCTGAACTCAAATAGGCTTTAGATAAGTGGTTGGTGAGGCAAATCCCTCTGAAAGCAGCCGGCGAATTGCGGCTGGAATGAAGGAAAAGAGATGCTTTAGTAGAGTGAGCTTAACTTGAAAAGATTTAACAAATTGAGAGGAAAGATGATTAGTCGATTGAGATGAAATGGAAAGGCGTGGATGAGATAGATGGAGAAAATAAATCTCATAATGATACAGTTTCGAATATTGCGTTGTCACACAAACGAGAGTTCGTTAAGTGAAAGGATCAGCAGCGGCTAAGCCATGGGGACCACGTATAGATTTTAAGGCAAGGGCTAACGAGCTACTCGAAAGTGCAACTTCATATCAGGGTTCATACATCAACACGAAAGCGCTGTTGAGCAACATCCTAACTATCTGCAACTCCTAAGGGATAATTAATTTGCTTACAATCGACCAATTTTCCCCATTAGTGGACAAATAATTACCTTCCTGAAAAGATTGAAAGTGAATACATATAGAGGGCAGTAAGTAACTAGTTAGAAGAAAAAGGATCCCGAATTGCGCCTCGGCAGAGCCCGAAGCGTGTGGCGTATCGCGCAACTTCAGCTAACGAGAGTGTCCACGCGAACCGACCGCTGACTGGAGAGCTATCTGCCACCTAGCATCTACAATGGCAATTGGTAACCGAAGAATCGAGAGTCGAGAGGGCTCAACTGGGCGGCGGCGGCTGCTTCCATCTTCGACAATCACTTCGCAATAATTTCAAGTTATATTGGAACAACTGACCGATGCGATGGAATACACATAGGACCTGGCCATTTGGGCCGGGTGCGCGGTCGGTCGGTTTGTTATTTCTGAAATTAAACATATTAATTCCATTTATCAACTCTCGCAAGGGGAGCCTTGGAACTTGGAGGAAGCGGTCTCGAAAGTGCCCTCGCGCTGTCCCGCGTCCCGTCTTTGAATGAGGCCCTGATCGAGAGCATGTGTGGTGAACTGGTGCGATTTGATTTTGCACTCTTGCATCGTTATGTTTCGCAATAGCCGGGGCACCGCCCTGTCCTCTGATCGGAGGAGAGAGCACGGTAAAAATATTCTGTTCATTTTCCCCAATCAATTATAAGAGGAGGAAAATTCTCGTAAGCTAAAAAAGGATTCCTACAGCTGTTTAGCTACGCAAGAAAAAGTAGATTTACATACACTGCCTTGAAAAAGTGTTGCAATATTTCATATGAAACACGTAACCAAATATTAAACACTTAATAACACTTAAAAAAACAAACACACAATAGATGTGGGGATCGTAGTAAACAAGTGCATGCAAAGTTACGATTCCAGTTTCTTAGTGTTTAGAGCAGTGGTTTTCAAAGTGGTCTCTACCGCCCCACAGTGGGCCAGGAACCGTATTTTTGCGGTCAAAATTGACTGCAGGCCAGAGGCTTCGTTGTAGCTCATTAGTGTTTTCAATAAAGATACTCAACTATATTTGTTGATTCGCAGATATTTTCTGTCATAATCGCAAAAAAAAAAAAATTAAACATTTTTCAAATTGCAATGCTTTTCTCGGGCGCAGTTTGGCACACGTTTAAAGACCTTTTTCGAAGAAAACATCTGCACTTCTCGTAGAAAAGTCAAATCATCGTTTTGTTATTGCTTTAGTCCATTGCGATGCTTAATTAAACGATAAGGCACATTTGGTCAAATTTATTAAAAAAATTAATAATTTTAAACTTTTTTTTTATTTTAACAAATTTGATTAAAAGTGCGAAAATGTGTTGAATCATTTATTCCAGCATCGCAATAGACTCATCTAATGACATAATAATGAAAATGCGACTTTTCAGCCGACAATTGTTAGGGGAATTGGGGGTATAATGCCCAGTATGGGCAAAACGCCCCACTGCAATATCTAATTAGATATAAACTTATTTTAAGAGTTCGGTACGCTATTCCCTTCTAATTAACAGTAGGAACCTATTGTACAAAAAATTAGCATCAAATATGCGATAAATCCCTGCAAAAATCCAAAAATAGTTTTCAAGCCATATTCCTTGCAATTTGTGCCTTGACTTTCGTAAGGAATTACGGCATCTATCGACTAAAAAAATTACCTGACATCTGTTAAAATGATGAACATTGGTCTTGAAAATCATTACAAATCGAAAAATTCTATTTTTTCTGTTATTTTGAACGATTTTTAATAAACATATCTAGGTAGGGCAAAACGCGCCATGTCCGTTTATCTTTAAGCATGTTTCATATTTGTTTAAATTTATATGCAGTTTCATCACAACAATTTTAAAGATATTTATAAGTTGTTTTGAAAAACATAACTTGAATATAAACGAATATATTTAAAAATCCTAAATTTTGTATACATTTAAATAACTATTTACAAAAATTTCAGCATATCTGGCAGCACTGCGCGTAGCAATACATTTTTCCATCTGTGAAGTAGAATAGAAGTGTTTTTACCTGGCAAACACTTTCGGAGGAACTTGGATCAATAAACACTTATTAAACGTTAAACGGCGCGATTGAGTACACACATATGCGCATTAAGCCCCTACTGAATCTGAAATTCAATTTTCAACCTACTCTTCAAATTTGTGGCCTTTTTTGACCTTCCAGTTATTCTAACTATCAGATTTAGACAAAAAATAAACCAAACTTCCAAACACAATCGAAAATTAAAGTTAATCTTTTCAAATGTATTCTAAAACAAGGCTTTCTTCTTAACGTGGGCATTATGCCCCCTCTTCTCCTACATGCATTTAGCTCATAATCACAGTTGGCTGTGGCGGTTGATGATGGTTGTGTATATTTTCGGCTGGAAAATTTTCAAGGATCCTGAACCATATATTCAAAAGTTTAATTTGTGCCTAATAGTTATGAAGTGTGAAGATGAAGAAGAATTGAAAACCCGATGAGTCCATCACGAACAGTACGCTGTCGGAGATATATAAGATGTGCGCGAAGTCACTGCTGGCTGACGATGGATTTTGGTGAGATTGTTGTATGTAGAATTTTTGTAGAAAATTTTATCTGAAAAGTAGGATTTTCTACAATGAACCCTTCCAGATCTCTTCTGAATCAGCTTTCTGGGTCGTATGAGCTCTCTGAACCTAAATATTTTGATTTGCTGTTTCAGATCTTCTCCACCATGATTACATCGACTTGTCGCGGTGTGCAATATGGTACTTCACTGATTTTCAAAAGTATCACTTGCAATAAGAACTGAATCCTGGTACTTATTTTGGCATCTTGTATTGGTTATGATTAACATTTGTAGCTTTTGTGTCAGCCAATAATGCAAGATGTGTGTAGTTACCCCGTGCTATGCTATGCTATGCTACAAAATAAGGAAAGTTCAGGTTTTTTATATAAATGATTTAAAAAAATACGGCGAATTTTAGTTGGCCTCTTTTTGATCTGACCAGTAAAATGCGCCGATGTGGTCTAGCGGATAGGCTGGCGCGAATCTGGTCTTAGTATGCTAGGCGTACTGTTTGATTCCCGGTATCGGCAAGAAAACTTTTGTGTTCGAATCCCATTAGTGACCGACAGGTAAGTTGTGTTTCCTCATATAACTTGACTATATAATAAGAATGTGTTGTAATTACACGGATGCCGGAATACCTGTTAGTAAACTAGCCCACCTGATTGACTCGTTCTTCCAAAAATATACTTACATCAACACACGCAATACATTCACTCCATAACAGTTCATACGAAGCCATGGGGTCCGGGTATGGTGTACGCGGTGCATTGGAGATTTGTCGAACTTAATAATCTAAAAAGAATGCACGTAAACACATACTTAGGCAGAAACTGCGGTGAATCCGTGCACCAATGGTGGATAACCAACATACATACATGCCTCTCTTCGATCTGATCATCTTAAAGCCGAAATTCAGAGCCGGAATTTATCTTTTGTTGATGTTTTTACTTTCCAAAATTGGATATAGAGTTAGTTGTCCTACTTTGAAGCCTTTAAGCGACGATTTTCATAAATCCAAGTTATCTCATAAACGAATGAGAGTTTTATACTTTCAAGAAAATCATTTTGAAGTTAATGATCTCATCTTCAAGTTTCAATGAGAATTTTCAACATAGGTTTCGTCGTTTTTGAAACATTTCCAAGGACATGGATGATCAAAGTTTCCAATTTCGAACGAACTGTTGCTGTTGTGGAACTGAAGGGTACCTTTTATTGGATCTAGAACTTAAATACCTATGAAAGTTTCATTTTTATTAAAAAAAATTCAACAAACTGATTTTTTTAATTTCTTTTTTTTCTCAAACGGCTTATACCTTGAAACTTTGAAGAGTCAAACTCGATTGATTTGTTTAATATATGACCCGAACTCTAATTTCTCGGCGTGAAATCTCAGGAACGGTTGAAGATTTATGAAATTTTCTAACTTTTTTTTAAATTTTTGAATAGGGCCCCAGAATCACTCAGCAAAAAAAGGACCGTCTACCGGTTATGGTCCTATAGTACTGGAATATTGTTTTGGTTATAAAATCAAAACTACTGAACCGATTCACATAAACTATACCATTTTAAAATCTTATAAATGTCTGCTATCAAATGCCTCTTAAAATTTTAAGTTTTGATTTTTATGCTCTTCAGAAAACGATTTTATGAATGTATATATGTGTATCTCTCACTCAGCCAGTAGCAACGAGCAACTGTTTCTTTATAACTTGATCAAGATTCAAAAATTTTCATAAACCCCAATGCCTTTGAATGGACTATTACAAGGGATAAGATATGCGAGCAGAGGTACTTACAAATCTTTCTTGGGGAAGAACCAACATTTCTCCATTTAAAGAACATTGTGAAATCAAAAAATTTCTGAATCGAGCCCAACATGGGATGGAGACGAGCCCATCCTCACTCCACGACTCATTGCTCGAAGGTCCTAGAGAGGATTGTCAACGATGTTATGTTTTCAGCCTGCAGGAACTGGATTTCGAACAATCAGCACGGTTTTTTCCGAAACAGTTCGGTAACGTCTAATCTGGCAGTATTCACATCATTCTACGTATCTAATATGGATTGTGGCAAACAAGTCGACGCAATTTACACGTACATCACTGCAGCGTTTGATTCAGTTAATCACTTAATTTTACTTTTAAAGCTAGAATTCCTGGGACCATCTGAGAAATTTTGTGCGGGGATCAGAAGCTATTTAACAAGTCGTCGTCTTGCTGCTAAAATCGGAACATCTGAATCTTCAGATTTCATTCCGACTTTAGAAGTACACCAAGGAAGTAATTTGGGCCCTTTATTGTTCACCCTATTCTGCAATGATATTAACATGCTGCTTTTTGGATGCGGAGTACTTATGTACGCGGGATGTAGCGCCAGATGTTTCGGAGACTCGCAAACGCAAATCGGGCCTTTCTGATCCGGGTTTCGATGTCCTTCTTGGTACCACCATCAGGCGTAATCTGGCTACCAAGATACTGGAAGCACTCCACTGTCTCAACCTGTTGTCCAGCTACCACGAAATTGGAACGATTTTCTGTGTTGATTACCATCGACTTGGTCTTTCTGACATTGATTTTGAGACCTCCTGCTGCCTTGGAGTTTTCGGTGAGGTCATCGACTTTGCTCTGCATGTCTTGTTGTGTTTGGGCGAGCAAAAAAATATCGTCTGCCAGGTCAAAATCGTTCAGTTGCTCCTTTGATGGATTCCACGGCAATCCTCGATTTGGTCTACCTACAGTCAATCGATCCAGTCAAGATCTCATCCATTACGATGAGAAAAAGCAGCGGTGACAAAATACATCCTTGTCTCACTCCAGCAGTTACTGGAATAGGTTCGGACAAGACACCGTAGTGCAAGACTTTGCACGAAAATGCCTCGTACTGTATAGTCTAGTAAGTAAGTAAAATCTGACCAGGATGGTCACATATTTTTTTTAAACTTTTCGTAGTTTACCCGAGTTCATTACAGACTTTTCGCTAAATCAAATTCAAAAATCAAATTTCTCTTTGAAAAATTTTAAATTTTTTGTTGCAAAACGATTTTTTTTAAATAAATTCATTCATTTGATACGATTTGAAAACTGCTGTTGTAATTCGATGAAAACTTTAAATTTCAAGTAATTTACTTTTTTTTCCTCTTGTATTCATCGTTCTTTTTGGCAACTATATTGATGACATCAATCAAAAATTAGGCATTAATCTAATTCGATTAAAAAAAAGCTATTTCAAACAACTCGGCACTTTTTTGACATGTTTTGTTCCAGATTTCACTGGAACTTAATCTCTTTTGTGATAAACGTCCTAGAAGCAACAAGGCAACTGATGTCATTTCAGCTAATGATGGCATTTTGAAAATCAAAGAGACCTCTATTCAGAAAAGATCCGATACATCTGGTTGAGAGTAATCGACTTAAAAACGTGAGGGGTATTAAGATGGCAAAATAGAAGATTTCTATCAGAAATATATGTAGAAAAAGAAGTATTTCTATTGAAAACTCTACAGAATATTCACCGAATATTTGTTTGGCCGAATAGTGGAAAAGGTGAATATTCGGTATTTGGCCGTTTGCCGAATACCACTATTCGGTATATCTCAAAAAACAGCCATGTGGAAGCTTATACAACCTTCATCCGTCTACTATGTCCAATCTATTCTCCGAACATTTTCACTAAAGCAAAGTTCATTTTCATAGATTTGGTTCATGTAGGAGGAAACAATTCATTTTGTTTGCGGTTTATACACTGATCCCCATTGTGCAGCGGGACGAATTATTTCAAATTTTTGGCAGTTTAAGATTAACGAAAGCTCCAGGTCCAAACCCTATTTTGAATTGGGTGTCGTTTGGAGACGAACGTGTTAAGTGGTCGTTACGAAGAGTTTTTTTTTGTTGGAAAAATTAAGCCCTGAGTTTCTTTCTCTTATTGCTCATCCAAATCACCGTATTGAAATTATAGCGAAAACTTATTACTGTGCGGGTAGTGCTCCATAATCACTCAGCTGCGCATCGACCGGTTTTTTTTTCGCTCCCCAACAGCATCAATTGCACTGGCACAGGAGATCTGGCTGCCGCTCGAAATCCCCACAAACCGATAAAAACAAATTCCTCGTGTCCTGTTCGCTTGCTTGCGGTCCGTTATCCACCGGTTTTCTGCTCTCGACCGGCCATGTGAGTTGTTTCGTTTTTATTTTTTCCTTCAACTGCTTTTTTAGCCGGGCGTCCCTTTCGTAGATTCTAAGCCGCAAAACGGTAGAAAGTGAAAAGCAACAGACCTATATGTAGGAGACCCTCCCCCTACATGGATGTTTGCACTCGCCAATCGATTCGGGCAAACTCTGCTCGATACGGACCGACTAAATCTTTAGAAGGCAGCAAGGCGGATAGTCAAAGGTGCAATCCCAGAGCGCACACGCCCTCAACTGGCTACCTTCTTTGGGAGTTTGCAGAACTACGTAGTTCGTTTCACAGATTGTTGAATCTTTGTAGATAAATTAATTCAAATCTTGCCCCACAAGACAAATAAGTTGCTCAAGAGCTTCCTTATATGTTTGATTAAGTTTGTGATTTTTTTAGTAAAAATATGCTGATATTTAAACAATGTCTCTTGAAAGATCGGTGTATGGCATATACGATGTATGGCGTAGACTGTAGTTTTTATTTCGTATAATCAGTTCTTTAAATGTTTTATTTTCAATAATTATTTATCAAATTTTTCAACCCCATTACTTGATCGAAGGAAAAACAATAGATGATAACACAAGATTGCGAAAAAAAAGAATATAAACAGTAAATTTCAATTGAAGATATTTTTTAATTTTATCAAATATTGATCACACTAGTTCTGGGTGATCCACCAAAAATCTTTAATAGTTATTAAACCGCTCATGAAACTTTTGTCCTTGCTAAAATCAATTGAACTGGCTTTTTTTTTCTTTTAACACAAGCTAATAGACTAAGATTATACGTTCTCTACCTTGCTACGCAGCAGATGTTGATAACTTAGCAAACAGGGAAAGTGAATTTACTATATCAATAGCTGAAACTTCAATCTAAACCAAATGATCGGGTTTTGAGAGAGGCGCGGTTAGTGTCAGGGAGATGAATGGAAAGGAGCTTGTTCTCCGGCTAAGGAAGCCCAGGTGATCGCACAAACGAAACGCCACGCCGCGCACTTAAATTGCGCCTCTTTTGTGTTGCCCGAGTCGAGCTGACGATCTCGAGGCTCCTCTCGTTTTGGACTCCTTTCCACATTCATTGAGCTACACACAGCAGCAGCCTTCACCTGAAGGTCCACCACACCCCGCTCTCTATCACTGAGTAGATATATTCTACAAAAGGTGTATCATCCAGCTAGGGTGGGACTGCATCAAATCAGCACGTGCAGCTCTCCGCCAAGCCGAGGGTCACCCTACCCTACTTAAAGCCTCCCGCGAAATGCTGCGATCTCTTTGTAGCACAGCTTATGGCAGCAAATACTACCTAACTGGAGGCAGGAGCAAAAAAAATTATATATCAGCAAACTATAACGTGCGCAATCCATTCCATTCTTGGGTGTGGTGGAAGAAGATGAAAAACTTTTACTACAGTGTTGGTGTTTCTAAGTCTGTTTACCAGTATCAGCTATTTTTTCTTCAATACGGAAAGCCTGGAATTATCAGAAAAAAAGACCTCTCCTCAAATGCACCTGAATCTAAAATTATCAAAATTGTCAAAATTGTCAAAATTGTCAAAATTGTCAAAATTGTCAAAATTGTCAAAATTGTCAAAATTGTCAAAATTGTCAAAATTGTCAAAATTGTCAAAATTGTCAAAATTGTCAAAATTGTCAAAATTGTCAAAATTGTCAAAATTGTCAAAATTGTCAAAATTGTCAAAATTGTCAAAATTGTCAAAATTGTCAAAATTGTCAAAATTGTCAAAATTGTCAAAATTGTCAAAATTGTCAAAATTGTCAAATTGTCAAAATTGTCAAAATTGTCAAAATTGTCAAAATTGTCAAAATTGTCAAAATTGTCAAAATTGTCAAAATTGTCAAAATTGTCAAAATTGTCAAAATTGTCAAAATTTTCAAAATTGTCAAAATTGTCAAAATTGTCAAAATTGTCAAAATTGTCAAAATTGTCAAAATTGTCAAAATTGTCAAAATTGTCAAAATTGTCAAAATTGTCAAAATTGTCAAAATTGTCAAAATTGTCAAAATTGTCAAAATTGTCAAAATTGTCAAAATTGTCAAAATTGTCAAAATTGTCAAAATTGTCAAAATTGTCAAAATTGTCAAAATTGTCAAAATTGTCAAAATTGTCAAAATTGTCAAAATTGTCAAAATTGTCAAAATTGTCAAAATTGTCAAAATTGTCAAAATTGTCAAAATTGTCAAAATTGTCAAAATTGTCAAAATTGTCAAAATTGTCAAAATTGTCAAAATTGTCAAAATTGTCAAAATTGTCAAAATTGTAAAATTGTCAAAATTGTCAAAATTGTCAAAATTGTCATCAAAATTGTCAAAATTGTCAAAATTGTCAAAATTGTCAAATTGTCAAAATTGTCAAAATTGTCAAAATTGTCAAAATTGTCAAAATTGTCAAAATTGTCAAAATTGTCAAAATTGTCAAAATTGTCAAAATTGTCAAAATTGTCAAAATTGTCAAAATTGTCAAATTGTCAAAATTGTCAAAATTGTCAAAATTGTCAAAATTGTCAAAATTGTCAAAATTGTCAAAATTGTCAAAATTGTCAAAATTGTCAAAATTGTCAAAATTGTCAAAATTGTCAAAATTGTCAAAATTGTCAAATTGTCAAATTGTCAAAATTGTCAAAATTGTCAAAATTGTCAAAATTGTCAAAATTGTCAAAATTGTCAAAATTGTCAAAATTGTCAAAATTGTCAAAATTGTCAAAATTGTCAAAATTGTCAAAATTGTCAAAATTGTCAAAATTGTCAAAATTGTCAAAATTGTCAAAATTGTCAAAATTGTCAAAATTGTCAAAATTGTCAAATTGTCAAAATTGTCAAAATTGTCAAAATTGTCAAAATTGTCAAAATTGTCAAAATTGTCAAAATTGTCAAAATTGTCAAAATTGTCAAAATTGTCAAAATTGTCAAAATTGTCAAAATTGTCAAAATTGTCAAAATTGTCAAAATTGTCAAAATTGTCAAAATTGTCAAAATTGTCAAAATTGTCAAAATTGTCAAATTGTCAAATTGTCAAATTCAAATTGTCAAAATTGTCAAAATTGTCAAAATTGTCAAAATTGTCAAAAATTGTCAAATTGTCAAATTGTCAAAATTGTCAAAATTGTCAAAATTGTCAAAATTGTCAAAATTGTCAAAATTGTCAAAATTGTCAAAATTAATTGTCAAAATTGTCAAAATTGTCAAAATTGTCAAAATTGTCAAATTGTCAAAATTGTCAAAATTGTCAAAATTGTCAAAATTGTCAAAATTGTCAAAATTGTCAAAATTGTCAAAATTGTCAAAATTGTCAAAATTGTCAAAATTGTCAAAATTGTCAAAATTGTCAAATTGTCAAAATTGTCAAAATTGTCAAAATTGTAATCAAAATTGTCAAAATTGTCAAAATTGTCAAAATTGTCAAATTGTCAAAATTGTCAAAATTGTCAAATTGTCAAAATTGTCAAAATTGTCAAAATTGTCAAAATTGTCAAAATTGTCAAATTGTCAAAATTGTCAAAATTGTCAAAATTGTCAAATTGTCAAAATTGTCAAAATTGTCAAAATTGTCAAAATTGTCAAAATTGTCAAAATTGTCAAATTGTCAAAAATTGTCAAATTGTCAAATTGTCAAAATTGTCAAAATTGTCAAAATTGTCAATTGTCAAATTGTCAAAATTGTCAAAATTGTCAAATTGTCAAAATTGTCAAAATTGTCAAATTGTCAAAATTGTCAAAATTGTCAAAATTGTCAAAATTGTCAAAATTGTCAAATTGTCAAAATTGTCAAAATTGTCAAAATTGTCAAAATTGTCAAAAATTGTCAAAATTGTCAAATTGTCAAAATTGTCAAAATTGTCAAAATTGTCAAAATTGTCAAAATTGTCAAAATTGTCAAAATTGTCAAAATTGTCAAAATTGTCAAAATTGTCAAAATTGTCAAAATTGTCAAAATTGTCAAAATTGTCAAAATTGTCAAATTGTCAAAATTGTCAAAATTGTCAAAATTGTCAAAATTGTCAAAATTGTCAAATTGTCAAATTGTCAAAATTGTCAAAATTGTCAAAATTGTCAAAATTGTCAAAATTGTCAAAATTGTCAAAATTGTCAAAATTGTCAAAATTGTCAAAATTGTCAAAATTGTCAAAATTGTCAAAATTGTCAAATTGTCAAAATTGTCAAAATTGTCAAAATTGTCAAAATTGTCAAATTGTCAAAATTGTCAAAATTGTCAAAATTGTCAAAATTGTCAAAATTGTCAAAATTGTCAAAAATTGTCAAAATTGTCAAAATTGTCAAATTGTCAAATTGTCAAAATTGTCAAAATTGTCAAAATTGTCAAAATTGTCAAAATTGTCAAAATTGTCAAAATTGTCAAAATTGTCAAAATTGTCAAAATTGTCAAAATTGTCAAAATTGTCAAAATTGTCAAAATTGTCAAAATTGTCAAAATTGTCCAAAATTGTCAAATTGTCAAATTGTCAAATTGTCAAAATTGTCAAAATTGTCAAAATTGTCAAAATTGTCAAATTGTCAAAATTGTCAAAATTGTCAAAATTGTCAAAATTGTCAAAATTGTCAAAATGTAATTGTCAAAATTGTCAAAATTGTCAAAATTGTCAAAATTGTCAAAATTGTCAAAATTGTCAAAATTGTCAAAATTGTCAAAATTGTCAAAATTGTCAAATTGTCAAAATTGTCAAAATTGTCAAAATTGTCAAAATTGTCAAAATTGTCAAAATTGTCAAATTGTCAAAATTGTCAAAATTGTCAAAATTGTCAAAATTGTCAAAATTGTCAAAATTGTCAAAATTGTCAAAATTGTCAAATTGTCAAATTGTCAAAATTGTCAAAATTGTCAAAATTGTCAAAATTGTCAAAATTGTCAAAATTGTCAAAATGTCAAAATTGTCAAAATTGTCAAAATTGTCAAAATTGTCAAAATTGTCAAAATTGTCAAAATTGTCAAAATTGTCAAAATTGTCAAAATTGTCAAAATTGTCAAAATTGTCAAAATTGTCAAAATTGTCAAAATTGTCAAAATTGTCAAATTGTCAAATTGTCAAAATTGTCAAAATTGTCAAAATTGTCAAAATTGTCAAAATTGTCAAAATTGTCAAAATTGTCAAAATTGTCAAAATTGTCAAATGTCAAAATTGTCAAAATTGTCAAAATTGTCAAATTGTCAAAATTGTCAAAATTGTCAAAATTGTCAAAATTGTCAAAATTGTCAAATTGTCAAATTGTCAAATTGTCAAAATTGTCAAAATTGTAATTGTCAAAATTGTCAAAATTGTCAAAATTGTCAAAATTGTCAAAATTGTCAAAATTGTCAAATTGTCAAAATTGTCAAAATTGTCAAAATTGTCAAAATTGTCAAATTGTCAAAATTGTCAAAATTGTCAAATTGTCAAAATTGTCAAAATTGTCAAAATTGTCAAAATTGTCAAAATTGTCAAAATTGTCAAAATTGTCAAAAATTGTCAAAATTGTCAAAATTGTCAAAATTGTCAAAAATTGTCAAAATTGTCAAAATTGTCAAAATGTCAAATTGTCAAAATTGTCGAAATTGTCAAAATTGTCAAAATTGTCAAAATTGTCAAAATTGTCAAATGTCAAATTGTCAAAATTGTCAAAATTGTCAAAATTGTCAAAATTGTCAAAATTGTCAAATTGTCAAAATTGTCAAAATTGTCAAAATTGTCAAAATTGTCAAATTGTCACAAATGTCAAAATTGTCAAATTGTCAAATTGTCAAAATTGTCAAATTGTCAAAATTGTCAAAATTGTCAAAAATTGTCAAAATTGTCAAAATTGTCAAAATTGTCAAAATTGTCAAATTGTCAAAATTGTCAAATTGTCAAAATTGTCAAATTGTCAAAATTGTCAAAATGTCAAAATTGTCAAAATTGTCAATATTGTCAAAATTGTCAAAATTGTCAAAATTGTCAAAATTGTCAAAATTGTCAAAATTGTCAAAATTGTCAAAATTGTCAAATTGTCAAAATTGTCAAAATTGTCAAAATTGTCAAATTGTCAATTGTCAAAATTGTCAAAATTGTCAAAATTGTCAAAATTGTCAAAATTGTCAAAATTGTCAAAATTGTCAAAATTGTCAAAATTGTCAAAATTGTCAAATTGTCAAAATTGTCAAAATTGTCAAAATTGTCAAAATTGTCAAAATTGTCAAAATTGTCAAAATTGTCAAAATTGTCAAATTGTCAAAATTGTCAAAATTGTCAAAATTGTCAAAATTGTCAAAATTGTCAAAATTGTCAAAATTGTCAAAATTGTCAAAATTGTCAAATTGTCAAAATTGTCAAAATTGTCAAAATTGTCAAAATTGTCAAAATTGTCAAAATTGTCAAAATTGTCCAAAATTGTCAAAATTGTCAAAATTGTCAAATTGTCAAAATTGTCAATCAAATTGTCAAAATGTCAAAATTGTCAAAATTGTCAAAATATTGTCAAAATTTCAAATTGTCAAAATTGTCAAAATTGTCAAAATTGTCAAAATTGTCAAAATTGTCAAAATTGTCAAAATTGTCAAAATTGTCAAAATTGTCAAAATTGTCAAAATTGTCAAAATTGTCAAAATTGTCAAAATTGTCAAAATTGTCAAAATTGTCAAAATTGTCAAAATTGTCAAAATTGTCAAAATTGTCAAATTGTCAAAATGTCAAATTGTCAAAATTCAAATTGTCAAAATTCAAAATTGTCAAAATTGTCAAAAATTGTCAAAATTGTCAAAATTGTCAAAATTGTCAAAATTGTCAAAATGTCAAAATTGTCAAAATTGTCAAAATTGTCAAAATTGTCAAAAATTGTCAAAATTGTCAAAATTGTCAAAAATTGTCAAAATTGTAAAATTGTCAAATTGTCAAAATTGTCAAAATTGTCAAAATTGTCAAAATTGTCAAAATTGTCAAAATTGTCAAAATTGTCAAAATTGTCAAAATTGTCAAAATTGTCAAAATTGTCAAAATTGTCAAAATTGTCAAAATTGTCAAAATTGTCAAATTGTCAAAATTGTCAAAATTGTCAAAATTGTCAAAATTGTCAAATTGTCAAAATTGTCAAAATTGTCAAAATTGTCAAAATTGTCAAATTGTCAAATTGTCAAAATTGTCAAAATTGTCAAAATTGTCAAAATTGTCAAAATTGTCAAATAAATTGTCAAAATTGTCAAATTGTCAAAATTGTCAAAATTGTCAAAATTGTCAAAATTGTCAAAATTTGTCAAAATTGTCAAAATTGTCAAAAATTGTCAAATTGTCAAAATTGTCAAAATTGTCAAAATTGTCAAAATTGTCAAAATTGTCAAAATTGTCAAAATTGTCAAAATTGTCAAAATTGTCAAAATTGTCAAAATTGTCAAAATTGTCAAAATTGTCAAAATTGTCAAAATTGTCAAAATTGTCAAAATTTGTCAAAATTGTCAAAATTGTCAAAATTGTCAAAATTGTCAAAATTGTCAAAATTGTCAAATTGTCAAAATTGTCAATTGTCAAATTGTCAAAATTGTCAAAAATTGTCAAAATTGTCAAAATGTCAAAATTGTCAAAATTGTCAAAATTGTCAAAATTGTCAAAATTGTCAAAATTGTCAAAATTGTCAAAATTGTCAAAATTGTCAAAATTGTCAAAATTGTCAAAATTGTCAAAATTGTCAAAATTGTCAAATTGTCAAAATTGTCAAAATTGTCAAATTGTCAAAATTGTCAAAATTGTCAAATTGTCAAAATTTTCAAAATTGTCAAAAATTGTCAAAATTGTCAAATTGTCAAAATTGTCAAAATGTCAAAATTGTCAAATGTCAAAATTGTCAAAATTGTCAAAATTGTCAAAATTGTCAAATTGTCAAAATTGTCAAAATTGTCAAAATTAGTCAAAATAGTCTAAATTTCAAGAAATGACAATGACAATGACAAAATTGTCAAAAAAAAATACAAAAATACAAAAATGACATAATTGCAAAAATTGACAAAATTTCAAAATTGACATATTGACAAAAATGACAAAAATGACAAAAAAAATACAAAAATACAAAAATGACAAAATGACAAAATTGACAAAATGACAAAAATGCAAAATGACAAAATTGACAAAATGACAAAAATGACAAGAAATGACAAAAATGACAAAAATGACAAAAATGACTAAATGACAAAATTGACAAAAATGACAAAAATGACAAAAATTGACAAAAATGACAAAAATGACAAAATGACAAAATTGACAAAAATGACAAAATGACAAAAATGACAAAATGACAAAAATGACAGAAAATTGACAAAAATTGACAAAAATGACAAAAATGACAAAAATGACAAAATGACAAAAATTGACAAAAATTGACAAAAATGACAAAAATGACAAAAATGACAAAAATGACAAAAATGACAATAATGACAAAATGACAAAAATTGACAAAAATGACAAAAATGACAAAATGACAAAAATGACAAAATGACAAAATTGACAAAAATGACAAAAATGACAAAAAATGACAAAAATGACAAAATGACAAAAATTGACAAAAATGACAAAAATGACAAAAATGACAAAAATGACAAAAATGACAAAATGACA
Source organism: Uranotaenia lowii (assembly GCF_029784155.1). Lineage (NCBI taxonomy): Eukaryota > Metazoa > Arthropoda > Insecta > Diptera > Culicidae > Uranotaenia > Uranotaenia lowii. The sequence goes on from NC_073692.1 coordinate 24,806,388, forward strand.
AAAATGACAAAAATTGACAAAAATGACAAAAATGACAAAAATGACAAAATGACAAAAATGGACAAAAATGACAAAAATGACAAAAATTGACAAAAATGACAAAAATGACAAAAAATGACAAAATGACAAAATGACAAAAATGACAAAAATGACAAAAATGACAAAAATGACAAAAATGACAAAAAATGACAAAATGACAAAAATGACAAAAATGACAAAAATGACAAAATGACAAAAATGACAAAAATGACAAAAATGACAAAAATGACAAAAATGACAAAAATGACAAAAATGACAAAAATGACAAAAATGACAAAAATGACAAAAATGACAAAAATGACAAAAAATGACAAAAATTGACAAAAATGACAAAAATGACAAAAATGACAAAAATGACAAAAATGACAAAAATGACAAAAATGACAAAAATGACAAAAATGACAAAAATGACAAACAAATGACCAAAAATGACAAAATGACAAAAATGACAAAAATGACAAAAATGACAAAAATGACAAAATGACAAAATGACAAAAATGACAAAATGACAAAATGACAAAAATGACAAAAATGACAAAAATGACAAAAATGACAAAATGACAAAAAATGACAAAAATGACAAAAATGACAAAAATGACAAAAATGACAAAAAGACAAGAATTGACAAAAATGACAAAAAATGACAAAAATGACAATATGACAAAAATGACAAAAATGACAAAAATGACAAAAATGACAAAAATGACAAAAATGACAAAAATGACAAAAATGACAAAAATGACAAAAGACAAAATGACAAAAATGACAAAAAATGACAAAAAATGACAACAAAATGACAAAAATTGACAAAAATGACAAAAATGACAAAAATGACAAAAATGACTAAAAATGACAAAAATGAGACAAGCAAAAATGACTAAAAATGACAAAAATTACAAAAATTACAAAAATGACAAAAATTACAAACATGACAAAATAACAAAAATTACAAAAATTACAAAATGACAAAAATTACAAAATGACAAAAATGGCACAAAAATGACACAAAATTGATACAAAAATGACACAAAAATTACACAAAAAATTACACAAAAATTACACAAAAATTTCACAAAAATTACACAAAAATTACACAAAAATTACACAAAAATTACACAAAAATGACAAACAAATAACACAAAATGACACAAAAATGAGACGAAAATTTCACAAAAATGTCACAAAAAATGTCACAAAAAGGACATAAAATGACACAAAAATGACTTTAAAATAACATAAAAAAAAAACACAAAAAATGACCCTAAAATGACAGAAAAATTACACAAAAATGACACAAGAGTGACACAACAAAATGATTCAAAAATTACGCCAAAAATTACTTACAAACGGATCAAAAATAACACAAAGTTGATACGAATCAGATCCAAATTGTTTAAAGTTATCACAAAAATTACACACACCTGCAAAAGTTTTTTTTTAATTCAAAAGAAGCCAAGATGTTTTTAAAAAGGCATTTTTCTCAATTGCACTCAATTTATATGGGTAAAAACAAGCTTTCCGTGCGCTTGATATCTCTCGAACCCACTTTCGCGGGGGAGGCTCTCTCTTTCAACGCGCAACACACACCATCGGCGAGGAGTAAAATCGCGGAGGAAAGGAGGGAAGTTTGCCTCTCGTTTGTCACGGGTACCGCGTCTCGCCTCTCGTGCTCTGGACGGACCCAACCCCGGCCTACAAGGTTCTCGCATAGGGTA
>NC_073692.1:24808641-24829511 GCF_029784155.1 Uranotaenia lowii
TTTGACATTTTTGACAATTTTTAAAATTTTTGACATTTTTGACATTTTTGACATTTTTGACATTTTTGACATTTTTGACATTTTTGACATTTTTGACATTTTTGACAATTTTGACATTTGTGACATTTTTGACATTTTTGACATTTTTGACATTTTTGACATTTTTTACAATTTTGACATTTGTGACATTTGTGACATTTTTGACATTTTTGACATTTTTGACATTTTTGACATTTTTGACATTTTTGACATTTTTGACATTTTTGACATTTTTGACATTTTTGACATTTTTGACATTTTTGACATTTTTGACATTTTTGACATTTTTGACATTTTTGACATTTTTGACATTTTTGACATTTTTGACATTTTTGACATTTTTGACATTTTTGTCATTTTTGACATTTTTGATATTTTTGACATTTTTGACATTTTTGACATTTTTGACATTTTTGACATTTTTGACATTTTTGACATTTTTGACATTTTTGACATTTTTGACATTTTTGACATTTTTGACATTTTTGACATTTTTGACATTTTTGACATTTTTGACATTATTGACATTTTTGACAATTTTTTAATACATTTTTTGACATTTTTGACATTTTTGACATTTTTGACATTTTTGACATTTTGACATTTTTGACATTTTTGACATTTTTGACATTTTTGACATTTTTGACATTTTTGACATTTTTGACATTTTTGACATTTTTGACATTTTGACATTTTTGACATTTTTGACATTTTTGACATTTTTGACATTTTTGACATTTTTGACATTTTTGACATTTTTGACATTTTTGACATTTTTGACATTTATGACATTTTTGACATTTTTGTCATTTTTGACATTTTTGACATTTTTGACATTTTTGACATTTTTGACATTTTTGACATTTTTGACATTTTTGACATTTTTGACATTTGTGACATTTGTGACATTTGTGACATTTGTGACATTTTTGACATTTTTGACATTTTTGACAATTTTTATAATTTTGACAATTTTGACATTTTTGACATTTTTGACATATTTGGCATTTTTGACTTTTTTGACTTTTTTTTACATTTTTGACATTTTTGACATTTTTGACATTTTTGACATTTTTGACATTTTTGACATTTTTGACATTTTTGACATTTTTGACATTTTTGACATTTTTGACATTTTTGACATTTTTGACATTTTTGACATTTTTGACATTTTTGACATTTTTGACATTTTTGACATTTTTGACATTTTTGACATTTTTGACATTTTTGACATTTTTGACATTTTTGACATTTTTGACATTTTTGACATTTTTGACATTTTTGACATTTTTGACATTTTTGACATTTTTGAAATTTTTGACATTTTTAACATTTTTGACAGTTTTGACAATTTTGACAATTTTGACATTTTTGACTTTTATAACATTTCTGACAATTTTGACAATTTTCTAAAATTTTAAAAAATTTAAAATTTTGACAAGTTTTTGACAATTTCTTTCAATTTTGAATATTTTCACAATTTTTATAATTTTCACAATTTTGAAATTTTCACAATTTTGACAATTTTCTCAATTTTGACAATTTCGACAATTTTCATAATTTTGACAATTTTGACAATTTCGACAATTTTCATAATTTTGACAATTTTGAAAATTTTGACAATTTTGACAATTTTGACAATTTTGACAATTTTGACAATTTTGACAATTTTGACAATTTTTAAAAATTTTGACAATTTTGACAATTTTGACAATTTTGACATTTTTGACAATTTTGACAATTTTGACAATTTTGACAATTTTGACAATTTTGACAATTTTGACAATTTTGACAATTTTGACAATTTTGACAATTTTGACAATTTTGACAATTTGGACAATTTTGACAATTTTGACAATTTTGACAATTTTGACAATTTTGACAATTTTGACAATTTTGACAATTTTGACAATTTTGACAATTTTGACAATTTTGACAATTTTGACAATTTTGACAATTTTGACAATTTTGACAATTTTGACAATTTTGACAATTTTGACAATTTTGACAATTTTGACAATTTTGACAATTTTGACAATTTTGACAATTTTGACAATTTTGACAATTTTGACAATTTTGACAATTTTGACAATTTTGACAATTTTGACAATTTTGACAATTTTGACAATTTTGTCAATTTTGACAATTTTGACAATTTTGACAATTTTGACAATTTTGACAATTTTGACAATTTTGACAATTTTGACAATTTTGACAATTTTGACAATTTTGACAATTTTGACAATTTTGACAATTTTGACAATTTTGACAATTTCGACAATTTTGACAATTTTGACAATTTTGACAATTTTGACAATTTTGACAATTTTGACAATTTTGACAATTTTGACAATTTTGACAATTTTGACAATTTTGACAATTTTGACAATCTTGACAATTTTGACAATTTTGACAATTTTGACAATTTTGACAATTTTGACAATTTTGACAATTTTGACAATTTTGACAATTTTGACAATTTTGACAATTTTGACAATTTTGACAATTTTGACAATTTTGACAATTTTGACAATTTTGACAATTTTGACAATTTTGACAATTTTGACAATTTTGACAATTTTGACAATTTTGACAATTTTGACAATTTTGACAATTTTGACAATTTTGACAATTTTGACAATTTTGACAATTTTGACAATTTTGACAATTTTGACAATTTTGACAATTTTGACAATTTTGACAATTTTGACAATTTTGACAATTTTGACAATTTTGACAATTTTGACAATTTTGACAATTTTGACAATTTTGACAATTTTGACAATTTTGACAATTTTGACAATTTTGACAATTTTGACAATTTTGACAATTTTGACAATTTTGACAATTTTGACAATTTTGACAATTTTGACAATTTTGACAATTTTGACAATTTTGACAATTTTGACAATTTTGATAATTCGGACAATATTGACAATCTTGACAATTATGACAATTTTTACAACATCAAAAGTTTTGACAATTTTGACAATTTAGGCTTCTAAAAATTCTCAATTTACAAAATTTTATAATTTCCGTTTCTAACTATCGATGAGCACCCAGTCACATTTAAGTAGACAAACATATCACGATTAGCTCCATCAATGAAGAAATTACACACCCATTTTCCCGGGGCTCAAACGTATCGAAGCGTTTAGTTTTCCCCCCGTTTTATTTTTTTATTTTTTCGGCACAAACAACGCGTGCCACCATCATAGATCGCATCAAGCCACCCAAAGAAGCATCAATGCGGTAAAGTGAGAAAAGAAACATACAAACTATTTCACGCGCCAGCCAGCATTTAATAACTAGCGATTTCAATTAGCGCCCATTTTGCTGCTTACACAAAACCAACAAAACGAAACCCTCCTGAACTTCAATCAGACCTGGGCTCAGACTTGGACTCTGTCTGATCTTCACAAATCTTTGGTTTTTTCCCTTTTTTTGCCCTCCAACCACCCATTGATGCGGTAGTGAAAAACAACGAAAAAAAATAACAACAACAGCAGCAAAAAGAGAGATACTTACCCAAACGTTCATCATTCCAACAAAACAATCCATTCAACACCTTTCGTAATCGGCCAGGCTCAGCGCAGCTCAGCCAGACAAAACGGCATGTGCTCGTGCGCGCAAATCTAATCTCAGTCAGACCTCCCCGCGTCTCTTCTCGCCATTGAGGCGTCTGCGTTAGCCCAAAAAAAAAACAAACTCATCAGCACAATGCATCACTCTGCTCCAGTCAGTCTATCGTGCTATCAACTTAGACCAAGACCAAGAGAGTCTACAAAACCATTACAAAACGGTTTTAATTATAGTAATAAACTGCGAGCGCGGGCTTGGCCCAAAACAATACTTCGGGGTCTCTCCTCTCTTATGGCGGAATTTGAGTGCGGAAAAAATATCCAAGTTTTTTTTTAATCACACGGAGTTGGAAAATCGGAATCCCACCTACATGAATGTGTGGTTGAGGGTTCGAAGTTGGCTCATCACAGAAGCTAACTATGGAAGTTTGCAATGGAAAAAAAATCATATCTTAACACATGCCTAGCTAGGGAGCTAATGATGGGAAATTTTTCGGTTGTAGCTGCCACATCTGGAGCATTCTTCTGATTTTTTTTTTTTTTGCAATCTTCGAAGTTCAGACATACGTTGAAGATTTCACATTGATCTTCAAGTGAACATGTTTCAAGGTGAGGCAAAACGTTTTGTTCTAAACAAAGTGTGGAGCAACTTGAAAGTGGAACATATGGATCACCGGCATAATTATTCAAATGCATGAGAAAATGATGGAATAGTCTTTGAACAAGCTCATTTAGCAACGAATTTTGCTTCTTTTAAAAATAGGAAATTATGAAAAATTATGAAAAATTCGTAAAAATTCCCGGGAAATGGATACTCTTATTCAAAAAGAAGGCTCTAAACATTTTCATTCTTGTATCTACTAGATACTTATAATCGGATTTATTTCTTAAGTTATCCAATATGCAGAATCTATTTTCTGAATATTTAGTATGATTAACATAACTGGACCTTTTTTTTTTATTTGAACAATCAATTCTCTTTTTTTGTTTCGATTTTAGTTGTTTTACCATTTTTATGGCATTCGCGACTTTATCAACGTTGCAGTTTGCGGATCGTTATTGAAAAACTATCCGGTACAACTGTGTTCGATGTTTACTCTTGGGCTCGAACTCGCGGACATCGGCTCAGGAGGCAACAGACTTGCCAACTGAGCTATATCACAAGCCCATAAACAATTCTATCAATCGTATTTATGTCAGAGATTTGCAATCTAGAATTAAGGAGTGAATGGAACATATGTATGCGTGTGCGCAAGAAAACCGTCAATAATGCTTTCAATGGTTCATTCCACCAAAACATTTCACATTATCATATTCGATGAAATCTGACGAAGTGCACACTCGCGAATTTTCTGTAATTTTTTTTTGCCTATTTTCGGACTTTCCCAAGGAAACAATGAAAAGTCTGGGGGAAAATTCACTTATCAGAATAAAACGCAATCACGAGCATTCGCTAGGAGGAATATTAATTTAAATATTTTAGAATTTTACACAGTTTTCTTCAAAATTCTCCTTTTGGCCAACTTTCGGCGGATTATGCCGAAAAAACAGCTGGAGATCTGGGGGAAAATTCACTACCATGATGGCTTATTTCTTTGACTTCTCTTTGTCCCGCTAGAAGAATGTTTTGTTTCACTTTTTCACAATAAACTGGATTTGTGTTTCACAAACATTTAAGAAAAACACAAATGGAAAAAAACCCTTGTTCTAACTTCTTAAACTTCATTCAAATGAAATTTTCACGGAGCTCAAAAAAAATACGTGCCACGTCAAAAAAAATCAAAGCCTACTCAATTTAGGATTGAATGGAACATATTTGTACAAATTGAGAGCTACAACGAAAATTTTGCGACAAAGCTAGGCATTAAGAGCAAGTTCACTGGTGTTGGGAAAAAGTGGTAGAAATTTCGACGCTTACGGCACATTTTGAAAATTTTGCCATGCAAAAACATTTTCAAGATCTGTGGCCTTCTAGTTTTTTTACAACACGTGTTGTATTTTCGCATGCTGTGATGCAAAAATATCAACATTTCTATCACATACGGCTGAAATGGAAACAGTGTTGTAAAAAAATACAACGCCCCAAGATTTTGAAAACATTTTTGCATGGTCAAATTTTCAAAACGTCAGAATTTCTACCACTTTTTCCCAACACCAGTGAACTTGCTCTAAGGAAATGTATCAAATGCAAGTCATGAATCGCAGAAAATTAGCTTATATCGGCGAATCGGTGTTTTCATACTGAATGCTGATTTTTATGGTTAATTGTCTCTTATCTCTCATCGTCTTCCATATGAGCCAAAGGGTATGCGTGAAGAAACCCTCGTTGAAAATACGATAACCTGATTTTCCATGTACTCAAAATAAATTGGTTTAGAGTCAACGTTTTTTCAGTGAGCGTTATCGATTATCATTCGAAATCGATCACTGAAGAATTGAGAATTAGTCATTTTCGATTATCAATCGAAAACGCACACTGCAGAAAGTAGTAAATTGTTATTGAAATGTTGGTATCTGAACTTTCGATTGCTTTGATTCATTAAAATTATTCAACCAAGTAGGCTCTAGAGCTGATGAAAAATTAGTTGTTTATTCATATTCTGCGCTCTCAAATAAATCAAAATCAGTTCTCAAATGCTTTATCTTCAAAAATTTTTACTTTTGATGCCTTGTGCATTTTTCCTCAGGAAAAAGTCCAATAATATAACGTTTTGAAAAATCATAAATATTACGCAAAAATACAGAAATAATCGATCTGTAAGTTTGCCACAAAAATTTCAGCACGTATCTAGGCCGGACAAATCCAAGCAATTTTAAATGAAAACTTGACAAAAGCCGGGCATTTAATTTCAAAAATAACAACCATAAATCAGGACAATATCCGGGTAAATTAACTCAGAAATAAATGAAAATACAAAGTTTTTTTATCAAATCTCATCGACAGATTTCATTGTTGTATCTTTAAATTTTAAAAACCCGATTTAATACACTTATCAGTGAATTGGAGGCTTTCTTACAGAGTGTCAATTATCTTTGGAAATAAATGACACAATAATGGATTCCTTTTTTCTGAATTATATATTATTAATCTATAAAAAAGATTATGATTAAAGAAAATCGATAGCAAAAGTTACTAAACTCAATATAAAAAAAAGGTTCCCAGTACGTTTTTTGTAGGATAAACGAACTTATATTCAACGAGTTCATTTATAATCCAAATAATTCAAACTGTTAAGGTTTGAGAGCCTTGACGCTCACTAGTGGTCAAGGGGTTAACCTCCTAAATTCTCATGCTAGATGGCGTGGGATCGATTCTCTGCTGTTTTATGAAAATTTTTGATCGCCTTTGTGATTAATTTAGCGATTGCTGGCTACTGCTGCTGAGCAAATGGCTACCTTTTTTGGAGCCGACATAAGCATGATATTTACTATGGAATAGACAAATTTTAAACAATTTTGTTTTTTTTTTTGGTTTTGAGATACGACCTACAGGAAAAAAAATCCAATTTTTCGATACTAAATTCATCAAAATCGTGAAACCTAGAATAGGAGTTAATGTGTTAAGAACGTTTTTATGGAACATACAAATTCCCGGACATCATCGTAACTCGTCGAGCTGAGTCGATTGGTACCTATAAAGTGGGGTCTTGGACCCTTAATTAATGATATCCCCAACTGACCGTTCCCTATGCCTTTCTGTAAGAAAGCCAAAAACCTTTTTATAAAATCTGCTTAAAAAGTTTAATTTCAGAGGCGTTCGTTGTTTTTTTATTTTTGGTTTGATTTACCAACTAAAGTGAATACATCCGGGCATTTTTCAAGAAACCCGGGAAACCGAGCCGGGCCGAACTATTTCCAAATTTTGTAATAATTGTCCGGGAAAACCCGGATAAAAACGGGCAACCTGGCAACCTTATCATAACATGTAGAGATGATTTGAAAATTAGATGAAAATACCCATTTTTTCCATTGAGAACTTCAATAAAATAATTATATGAAATCTTTTAAACTAAAAATAAAATAAGGGTTGCATCGCCCCTGTTGTATCATGCCTCATTTGAAAATAATTAGTGGTGATTAGGTGATCGAAGTTAGTTTTTGATATTTTATTTGAATATAAACTTAAAAAAAGACGGATGAAAAAACAAGTTTTCTATTCCGAAGGTTTTGCAATCCTGGGGTCTAAAAGAGCTATTCCATAGTCTATTAATCGATTTTTTGTTATTAGTAACACGCTCGGAAGCTTTATGTTGCCAAAATGCGGAATATATAAAGTAATGTTTTTTCAAAAATCCGTTTGATTTTGGCACATGTGCTTCTATCGAATGTAGCCAAAAACTAATGTTGTCGAAACCGAATGTTTTAGGCTTGCATCGACCATGAGGCAAGAAAGTAGGGTACTTTTAGGTAAAAACCAGATCAATTCGAAAACTAACTCAAAAGTGATTTCAAAAATTATTTTTGAAAAAAGGTTTTTTAAGAGGCTTTTGATCTAAGTTATAGAAAAGCATATGTTGGAAAAATAGAAATATTTTGAATGAGTTTTGATAATTTAGGAATCGCGACTACAGAATCCTAAAGTTCTGAAGGTGGTAGCCAAAGAACTACGACAACTGAGCCCGATGGGAACTTCGAGTTTATCCAATTTCTTTGAATAAAAAAAACCTACAAATTTTTCAAGTTCGTCCTGCACCCAAATCAGAATTTTTTCATAGCCACACCGCTGAAGAAGTCTCAATTAAAACTGAAAACTCTACAAATGTACTGAAATTGGAAACAAACACATCCTTTACGAAAAATTGAAAACTAAAGACTGAGTTAAGATCGGCTCAATATTGATAAAAATTTAGAGATAAATAAAAAAAACAGAAAAATTAGGAGTCATGACGTCAACATTCAGAAATTCTCTTAAAAAAGTGACAACTCATTAATACAAGATTTATAGGGTAAAATACCTAGATTTTGACAGTTTTTGCTTGATTTGTCAGAAAAACCATGTAAATAGACTATTTGACTAAAGTTTTGCATTTCAAATATGATTGGTTATATGAATCAGACTTTTTTCTTCATCCTCTACCTTTTTTTATTGATCAACAGTTTCAAAACAACGTTTTCATTATCCATATACTAAAACCTCTCGATGGTCTAATTTTCGACATTAAATTTTAGTTTTCGACACAAAAAGTTTTAGTTTCCGACAAGCATATTTCCACCTCCTTTGTTAGCTTAGTAATATGAATATTTGCGTATTGGAATTGCTTGTCTACTTCACGGCGTTTTTTACACCAAGGAAACAGTATAAACACACCGAAGAAGATGGGTGTCGAAAAATGGATTATTAGGTGAATTTGAAGCGCTAGTTTTCGACAGCTCAAAAAACAGTTGAAATTTTAACAAAATTTTTTTTTTTTTTTTTTTTTTTTTTTTTTTTTTTTTTTTTTTTTTTTTTTTTTTTTTTTTTTTTTTTTTTTTTTTTTTTTTTTTTTTTTTTTTTTTTTTTTTTTATATTTTTAAACTGTGACCCAAAGATGGGTCTTGACTCAAACATTCAGTCAGCGAAACTTTTTTTGTAAAGAAATGAATCCAACTTAGATGAAATTTCAGGGACTAGAAAGGGAAAATTGATGTTGAAAAACATGCGAAAAAAATTCGCCTTGTCTCCCGGTGAGACTTGAACCCACATCTTGCGCCTCTCCGGGGCCCATGTATTAACATTCTACTACAGGAGACCAACCTGGCGTATGAATATTATACTGGTTGAGTGTCGATGTCTATCGGAATGAAGGGAATAGTTCTCCCATGTGATCATAATCATTTTTCTTGGTCTATTTCTATTCCCATCTTTTCATCTTACGGTAGTTGGACTCAAATTTGGATATTTTAGGCACGGCAAGATTTGCATTGCCTTCTCATATACTGCACGGGTTGTCAGTTATGATGAGAAATGATGCGTTTGCCGTATTTGGATATCCAACCAAATTCGGTGTTTGGCACCGCCTTATTTTCTATTTTTAAACTGTGACCCAAAGATGGGTCTTGACTCAAACATTCAGTCAGCGAAACTTTTTTTGTAAAGAAATGAATCCAACTTAGATGAAATTTCAGGGACTAGAAAGGGAAAATTGATGTTGAAAAACATGCGAAAAAAATTCGCCTTGTCTCCCGGTGAGACTTGAACCCACATCTTGCGCCTCTCCGGGGCCCATGTATTAACATTCTACTACAGGAGACCAACCTGGCGTATGAATATTATACTGGTTGAGTGTCGATGTCTATCGGAATGAAGGGAATAGTTCTCCCATGTGATCATAATCATTTTTCTTGGTCTATTTCTATTCCCATCTTTTCATCTTGTAGTAGAATGTTAATACATGGGCCCCGGAGAGGCGCAAGATGTGGGTTCAAGTCTCACCGGGAGACAAGGCGAATTTTTTTCGCATGTTTTTCAACATCAATTTTCCCTTTCTAGTCCCTGAAATTTCATCTAAGTTGGATTCATTTCTTTACAAAAAAATTTTAACAAAATGTTAGCAAAAATATAAAATAAATTACCGAAAAGATTGATTTCAGAACCTTATCTATTGATTCCTTCTATGTTGCTTTTAATCAAATAGAAGGGGTTTTTTTTCGTGATTCAAAAAAATTCTTATTTGGTCGATGGCATTGAGTTTCACAGGTGATTTAGAATGTTACTTTTAAATAATTGATTTACTACTATTCAATAACTTATTAACAAGAATTTTTATATTCAACGTATACTAAAAAGGGAAAGCAAAAATAGAAAAATATGAACATAGATAGCTTGAACCACCAAACAGAAAGATAAGCCTTTCATTAAAATGTTGTCGAAAACTAGCTCCTGTCGAAAACTAGAGTATCTACATAGATTGACAACAGTATTTTAACGGAAGATTGACAGAAGATTGACAAAAGACTTACAGAAGCTTAGTAAAAAAAACCAACGAAAAATTTAAGGAAAAAACACAAAAAAAAGGCTCAGAAATCTCACTAGAATAATCTTTTAGGTAGAATATAGTTTGTAAATTCAACACTTATTCAAAGAACATTTACTAATAGTTATGTTACATTTCTAAAGAGATTCATTGTAAATTAAATAAATGCAAATGATTCATTAGGCGTTTAATGAAAAAATTGAAAAAAAATATATATGGGTCATTCCATGTCAAGTGTGCACAGCAAGAAAAAAAATCTTATCGAAAATTCGCCAAACTTGGCCGATATACTTTCTGAGGCCTACAAAACAAATCCTCAATTTTTGAGAATGATCCGCCCACCTCTCGTTCCAGGAGCCTCCCTTCTTTTTTACAAGATTTTGAAAAATTCATCATTTTTAAAATACAACAGCTCTTGACTGAAACATCTCACCAAAATAACAAAATATGCGTTTTGTAGATTTTATTAAAATCTATCGAAAAAGTGATGTTTTAAACGTCAAAACATAGCTCTAAAAAAAAACGTTAATTTTCTCAAGAAAAGTATTTTTTTTTCTTGAATTTTATGATTTCATTGTTTTCTTGAGAAAATTTTACGTAAGAACCAACCAAAATCAAAATAAAATATTTCTCGTATTCGAGATATGAAAGATTTAGATTGGATTGTCTCACAATTATTTATTCGCAGCACTCAGTGATTTCACTAAACTGCATAATTCATCCAAATTTTTAGCCATATCTTCCTTGCTTGAACAGATTTTTTGTTTTCATGATTTGTTTGAATGATTTTGAACGAAAGAAAAAAAATTCATTTTATTGAATATTAAAATTCCAAAGATAACTATATTTTTCTTTATATTTTTTCGTTCCAACACTGCAAGTTAAATCATCTTAAGATTGTCTTTTAATTTTGCATACATTTTATATTTGAAATTTCGTTAAGCTTGAACATACTTTCATTCCAATTTTTCCAATATCTAAAGAGATTGCGGCAATAAACGAACGAAATCTTCTTCATGGTGTAACAGGTTTTTCATGTTGAAACGGTAGTTGTATTGAGAAACTGCTCTATCAGAAAAATGAGCATTTTCTCCAATTCATTGAACTTGGTTTTGAGAAATTCTACACTGTAGAAGTAATAATGTGGCAAAAAAATTGTATGAATTATGCAGTTTAGTGAAATCACTGAGTGCTGCGAATAAATAATTGTGAGACAATCCAACTTAAATCTTTCATATCTCGAATACGAGAAATATTATATTTTGATTTTGGTTGGTTCTTACGTAAAATTTTCTCAAGAAAACAATGAAATAATAAAATTCAAGAAAAAAATATACTTTCCTTGAGAAAATCAACGTTTTTTTAAGAGCTATGTTTTGACGTTTAAAACATCACTTTTTCGATAGATTTTAATAAAATCTACATAACGCATATTTTGTTATTTTGGTACGATGTTTCAGTCCAGAGCTGTTGTATTTTAAAAATGATGAATTTTTCAAAATCTTGTAAAAAAAGGGAGGGTCCTGGAACGAGAGCTGGGCGGATCATTCTCAAAAATTGAGGATTTGTTTTGTAGGCCTCAGAAAGTCCATCGGCCAAGTTTGGCGAATTTTCGATAAGGTTTTTTTTCTCGCGTGCACACTTGACATGGAATGACCCATATATATAAAAGGTTCTATGAAGTTTTAGAATGCCTCATAAACTTCGACAAAAGAGCCAAAAAAATTGCGTTGGGAACATTTTTCGTTGTAAAAAGAAAGGAAATTAATGTATTTACATTGCTTCCACTTTGGTTGGAATTTTCTACAGCATTCTGAGGAACAACTGAGTGCTGTAGAAAATTCATGAGCCAACCAAAGTGAAGGCAATGTAAATAGATAAATTTGCTTTCTTTCTATAACGCCAAAAACTACACCAATTGAGCGCTACAGCGACAATATTTTCCAGTTCTCCCGTTGGTCAATATTACACAATACCCATCCGATTTTTAGCCATCTGAATGCAAAATCATTTCAAAATATACAAACATGGTGAACTTTCAATCACATCCGATCGAAACTGACTTCAGACGACATTTCATACGATCTTCTAACAATGCAACTGGAATTGCGATTCGCAACACCATTGTTAACGACTTAAGTTATTATTTCTGAAACGATTTCATGCTTGCTGGGATGCATCGATTGTTCCACAAATAAGGTTATCGTAATTTCGGCGTTATTTCCAAAATTTCATCTGAAAGCCTTAATACAAATTACGCCGAAAACGCTTTAAGTGTAGATGAAAGATATGTATACTTTATCCTACAACGTCCTTTATTATACAACGTAAACTTGCCCGAATATTTATTACTACCATTTATTATTTATTTTATTTTATTATTTATTTTATTTTATTACTTATTTTATTTTATTATTCATTTTATTTTATTATTTATTTTATTTTAATGTACCGTAAAACGGGGTAACTTTGATCACCGGGGTAAATTCGACCAACAATAAACTTTTCCATATTATCATCAATAACTCAATTTACAGTTTGAGTTTTTGAGAACTGTTCTACGTTTGAAAGCCTATAATTTGAGTATCAAATAGGCAAAGTTTGGATTGTATTTGAAATTTTTTTTCTGTTATTAAAAATTAAATTTCAAAATCTTAAAATATCTATTTTTTCCAAGGCTCACAAACAAACAGGTTTCTTGATGAAACCATAGTGCATTTAGAAGCAAACGGGTTGTTTAATTTTAAAGAACAACTTTTTTTTCTATGTAAATTAATAGTTATTGTGCTACTTTTATACTCATTTAATGATAAATTTTTGATATTTATAAATCAAGGACATTTTCCAACAATAAGCCCGTATTGGAGAAATGGATAGGAACCCTATCAAATCGTTAACTTTGAAAAAAATAATGATAATAGAAGTATTGGGAAGGCCTAGAAGAATGCGAGAAAGTGAAATTTTACTTGTATTTTTAAGCTCAAACTATCTAGCAATTATTGAAATGTTTGCCCCTGAATGTAGGCAGCATCATAGTTCTTTTTTCGATTATAAACATTTTGAGAATAAAACGCTTAAATTTAAGGTAAAATTGATAAACTAGCATATGTTGATATAATGAAGGTGTTTTGTATCCTGTATGATCAAGAAAACTCGTTAAAACCATCAGAATGGAGACTGATCAATGTCACCCCAAATCCTCAAATTCTGACCAGAGACGAAAATGATTGTTAAATCAAATTTAAAGTAGTTTAATAAATTTCTGCAACCATGATTTACGTTCATAAGAATCCAGTACTGGTTTAAAAAAAACATGCCGCAGTCCCTTTAACAGAAGAAATAATCGAACTATATTGGAAAAAATGATCAATATGACCCCGGATTACGGTATTTGTTTTTTTTCTCCTGTGTATTTTTTTTTCAGATTTTAACTCGATAAACGTCTGGTTTCAGAGCAGTTCGATGAAAAGCATAATATCGTAGGAAGAAGATTTACTTTATACGTTAAGTTTCGTAATCGTTTTTCTTCTGCTTTTCTTCCTAACCATTGAGAGTGGTTATTTGTTATAAATCAAATCGATCTCATTAGAGAAAATAAATCATCTCTGATCGGTTCCTCACTCACTTTTTATTTCTTTGTGACAGCAGCCAAGTTTCCGTCGCACAAGTCGAAACAAGAGAAGATTCGTTTTCGTCCCAATGGCAATGGCTCGTTCAATCGATCGAATCGCGAGATCGATCCATCCATGAATCGAGCAACGTGTGACATAAAGTTTGTGCCCGATCGATCCGCATAAGGTAATTTTTGTGAGCTGCAGTTATTTTTGCTGCTGTTGCGTTTCGCTCTTCATTTTTGCATCAATCGTCCGTCGCCTGGGAAATCACAAACCCATATTGCTACTTTTTTTAGTACCCATAACTTCTTCGGGCTCAGCTTCTCGTCAATGGTCGTCAATCAGTGGCAGTTTTTGTTCGGCAGCGGGACATTATGTGACAATTTTGGTTATGAGGGAAATCGTCATAAAAGTGGTACACAGAGGTAACATTGCATTGAGGAATTGTGGGAATAACGCGCGATCATTGGCATAATCGTTCGACTTGGGGCTGCGTCTCGTTCGATTTTTTTTTTATTGCTCGCTTGATTGATCGAGTTGCAATCTGGTTGATTGATTTCCGTTTTCGGAATGTTTCGGGCTTACGTTATGGACTCGTTAATTCTCTTAAGAGCATAAAAATCGAAAACGGAGTGAGTATTTTAAGAAAAGATTTAATTGACGTTTTTTAAGGCCAGATTGGGCCGAACCGGAAGGCAATGCAAAATTTAAATCTGACAGCTTGCAGATTTACCTGAAGCAATATTTTTTTAATAAGATTTCAGAGTTTTAATATACTTTAAAAAAAACTGAACTTATTTAACTACTGCTATATACTAATATACTTCAATATTCAGCCCAAAGAAGGCAGTATACGATCAGATGTCTTAAGTTCTGAAGCTCAGATCTGAGACGTCCCAAGATAATAAAAGGTTCAACATTACTCAAGCCATTATCGTTTAGCATCAGCATAATCTTCATCAGCATCACAACACTGCTAAAACGCTGCTTCTTGAGTCTTGGTCTGAGCTTATCACATTGTTTCAGTCAACCAAAAAGAAGAATTGAATAAGATTTTCTTCATTCAGAAACGAAAAAAAAACTCCACCAATTTCCCACAGAACAATTTCCTAATCATATGTAATGCAGACGGCATGCAGAGGAATATGTTGTGACCTCAACGCGGCCCGAGGTATCTTTAAGAGTAGACGTAAGAAGCACAAATCGTCGAGGTTGCGTGCGTAGAGTTGAACCAGATTTAAAGAACGGCCTGAATGGCTTGCCAACTAAATACTAAGTACCTACATCGATTGCTGAAATTTCAGTGGGAGTTTCCCACCAAACCGTAATGATCTCGAACGGAAGAATGGGCACCTTGAATTGAAAAGGGTTTTTTTCTCTGGTCTTATTCAAGTTTCGCGGATTCCATCATGTGTGTTCTCGGATGTTTGCAACAGAATTCAAATTGAAAATGCTGCTTTGTACTCTGGACAACGACAACAATAAAATGATAATGATGATGATGATGATGTGATATTAACATAGATACATTAAAGAATGACGGTAGGGACATTTCGAAACTATGTGAAACAAACAGCGTTTATTATTGCCGAATGTGATTGTACCACAACTGGACTTTGAAATGACCTAAAGAATAGTGCATGATAGTCATTCAATCTCGAAACGCAACATTCATCCAATGGGCTAGCTCGATATAATCGTCGTCATCCTTTCATGTTCGGAATGCTTTTAATTTTCGAAAATAAAAACGTCGATTGAAAAGAATGAGTTCATAATGAAAAAAGTACACCAAATAAAGCAAGCACCAAAACAGGTTGAATTATTTTTTGGCAAAAAAAACCTTGCAAACCATTCTTCAATGAGGGTGGTCATAAAATAATTTTTGAAAATCTTTGTATGACCAAAATGACAAAAATGACAAAAATGACAAAAATGACAAAAATGACAAAAATGACAAAAATGACAAAAATGACAAAAATGACAAAAATGACAAAAATGACAAAAATGACAAAAATGACAAAAATGACAAAAATGACAAAAATGACAAAAATGACAAAAATGACAAAAATGACAAAAATGACAAAAATGACAAAAATGACAAAAATGACAAAAATGACAAAAATGACAAAAATGACAAAAATGACAAAAATGACAAAAATGACAAAAATGACAAAAATGACAAAAATGACAAAAATGACAAAAATGACGAAAATGACAAAAATGACAAAAATGACAAAAATGACAAAAATGACAAAAATGACAAAAATGACAAAAATGACAAAAATGACAAAAATGACAAAAATGACAAAAATGACAAAAATTACAAAAATGACAAAAATGACAAAAATGACAAAAATGACAAAAATGACAAAAATGACAAAAATGACAAAAATGACAAAAATGACAAAAATGACAAAAATGACAAAAATGACAAAAATGACAAAAATGACAAAAATGACAAAAATGACAAAAATGACAAAAATGACAAAAATGACAAAAATGACAAAAATGACAAAAATGACAAAAATGACGAAAATGACAAAAATGACAAAAATGACAAAAATGACAAAAATGACAAAAATGACAAAAATGACAAAAATGACAAAAATGACAAAAATGACAAAAATGACAAAAATGACAAAAATGACAAAAATGACAAAAATGACAAAAATGACAAAAATGACAAAAATGACAAAAATGACAAAAATGACAAAAATGACAAAAATGACAAAAATGACAAAAATGACAAAAATGACAAAAATGACAAAAATGACAAAAATGACAAAAATGACAAAAATGACAAAAATGACAAAAATGACAAAAATGACAAAAATGACAAAAATGACAAAAATGACAAAAATGACAAAAATGACAAAAATGATAAAAATGATAAAAATGACAAAAATGACAAAAATGACAAAAACGCCAAAAACGACAAAAACGACAAAAATGACAAAAATGACAAAAATGACAAAAATGACAAAAATGACAAAAATGACAAAAATGACAAAAATGACAAAAATGACAAAAATGACAAAAATGACAAAAATGACAAAAATGACAAAAATGACAAAAATGACAAAAATGACAAAAATGACAAAAATGACAAAAATGACAAAAATGACAAAAATGATAAAAATGATAAAAATGACAAAAATGACAAAAATGACAAAAACGACAAAAACGACAAAAACGACAAAAATGACAAAAATGACAAAAATGACAAAAATGACAAAAATGACAAAAATTACAAAAATGACCAAAATGACCAAAATGACCAAAATGACAAAAATGACAAAAATGACAAAATTGACAAAAATGACAAAAATGACAAAAATGACAAAAAATGACAAAAATGACAAAAATGACAAAAATGACAAAAATGACAAAAATGACAAAAATGACAAAAATGACAAAAATGACAAAAATGACAAAAATGACAAAAATGACAAAAATGACAAAAATGACAAAAATGACAAAAATGACAAAAATGACAAAAATGACAAAAATGACAAAAATGACAAAAATGACAAAAATGACAAAAATGACAAAAATGACAAAAATTACAAAAATGACAAAAATGACAAAAATGACAAAAATGACAAAAATGACAAAAATGACAAAAATGACAAAAATGACAAAAATGACAAAAATGACAAAAATGACAAAAATGACAAAAATGACAAAAATGACAAAAATGACAAAAATGACAAAAATGACAAAAATGACAAAAATGACAAAAATGACAAAAATGACAAAAATGACAAAAATGACAAAAATGACAAAAATGACAAAAATGACAAAAATGACAAAAATGACAAAAATGACAAAAATGACAAAAATGACAAAAATGACAAAAATGACAAAAATGACAAAAATGACAAAAATGACAAAAATGACAAAAATGACAAAAATGACAAAAATGACAAAAATGACAAAAATGACAAAAATGACAAAAATGACAAAAATGACAAAAATGACAAAAATGACAAAAATGACAAAAATGACAAAAATGACAAAAATGACAAAAATGACAAAAATGACAAAAATGACAAAAATGACAAAAATAACAAAAATGACAAAAATGACAAAAATGACAAAAATGACAAAAATGACAAAAATGACAAAAATGACAAAAATGACAATAATGACAAAAATGACAAAAATGACAAAAATGACAAAAATGACAAAAATGACAAAAATGACAAAAATGACAAAAATGACAAAAATGACAAAAATGACAAAAATGACAAAAATGACAAAAATGACAAAAATGACAAAAATGACAAAAATGACAAAAATGACAAAAATGACAAAAATGACAAAAATGACAAAAATGACAAAAATGACAAAAATGACAAAAATGACAAAAATGACAAAAATGACAAAAATGACAAAAATGACAAAAATGACAAAAATGACAAAAATGACAAAAATGACAAAAATGACAAAAATGACAAAAATGACAAAAATGACAAAAATGACAAAAATGACAAAAATGACAAAAATGACAAAAATGACAAAAATGACAAAAATGACAAAAATGACAAAAATGACAAAAATGACAAAAATGACAAAAATGACAAAAATGACAAAAATGACAAAAATGACAAAAATGACAAAAATGACAAAAATGACAAAAATGACAAAAATGACAAAAATGACAAAAATGACAAAAATGACAAAAATGACAAAAATGACAATAATGACAAAAATGACAAAAATGACAAAAATGACAAAAATGACAAAAATGACAAAAATGACAAAAATGACAAAAATGACAAAAATGACAAAAATGACAAAAATGACAAAAATGACAAAAATGACAAAAATGACAAAAATGACAAAAATGACAAAAATGACAAAAAAGACAAAAATGACAAAAATGACAAAAATGACAAAAATGACAAAAATGACAAAAATGACAAAAATGACAAAAATGACAAAAATGACAAAAATGACAAAAATGACAAAAATGACAAAAATGACAAAAATGACAAAAATGACAAAAATGACAAAAATGACAAAAATGACAAAAATGACAAAAATGACAAAAATGACAAAAATGACAAAAATGACAAAAATGACAAAAATGACAAAAATGACAAAAATGACAAAAATGACAAAAATGACAAAAATGACAAAAATGACAAAAATGACAAAAATGACAAAAATGACAAAAATGACAAAAATGACAAAAATGACAAAAATGACAAAAATGACAAAAATGACAAAAATGACAAAAATGACAAAAATTACAAAAATTACAAAAATTACAAAAATTACAAAAATTACAAAAATTACAAAAATTACAAAAATTACAAAAATTACAAAAATTACAAAAATTACAAAAATTACAAAAATTACAAAAATTACAAAAATTACAAAAATTACAAAAATGACAAAAATGACAAAAATGACAAAAATGACAAAAATGACAAAAATGACAAAAATGACAAAAATGACAAAAATGACAAAAATGACAAAAATGACAAAAATGACAAAAATGACAAAAATGACAAAAATGACAAAAATGACAAAAATGACAAAAATGACAAAAATGACAATAATGACAAAAATGACAAAAATGACAAAAATGACAAAAATGACAAAAATGACAAAAATGACAAAAATGACAAAAATGACAAAAATGACAAAAATGACAAAAATGACAGAAATGACAAAAATGACAAAAATTACAAAAATTACAAAAATTACAAAAATTACAAAAATTACAAAAATTACAAAAATTACAAAAATTACAAAAATTACAAAAATTACAAAAATTACAAAAATTACAAAAATTACAAAAATTACAAAAATTACAAAAATTACAAAAATTACAAAAATTACAAAAATTACAAAAATTACAAAAATGACAAAAATGACAAAAATGACAAAAATGACAAAAATGACAAAAATGACAAAAATGACAAAAATGACAAAAATGACAAAAATGACAAAAATGACAAAAATGACAAAAATGACAAAAATGACAAAAATGACAAAAATGACAAAAATGACAAAAATGACAAAAATGACAAAAATGACAAAAATGACAAAAATGACAAAAATGACAAAAATGACAAAAATGACAAAAATGACAAAAATGACAAAAATGACAAGAATGACAAAAATGACAAAAATGACAAAAATGACAATAATGACAAAAATGACAAAAATGACAAAAATGACAAAAATGACAAAAATGACAAAAATGACAAAAATGACAAAAATGACAAAAATGACAAAAATGACAAAAATGACAAAAATGACAAAAATGACAAAAATGACAAAAATGACAAAAATGACAAAAATGACAAAAATGACAAAAATGACAAAAAAGACAAAAATGACAAAAATGACAAAAATGACAAAAATGACAAAAATGACAAAAATGACAAAAATGACAAAAATGACAAAAATGACAAAAATGACAAAAATGACAAAAATGACAAAAATGACAAAAATGACAAAAATGACAAAAATGACAAAAATGACAAAAATGACAAAAATGACAAAAATGACAAAAATGACAAAAATGACAAAAATGACAAAAATGACAAAAATGACAAAAATGACAAAAATGACAAAAATGACAAAAATGACAAAAATGACAAAAATGACAAAAATGACAAAAAT
This sequence comes from Uranotaenia lowii, assembly GCF_029784155.1. NCBI lineage: Eukaryota > Metazoa > Arthropoda > Insecta > Diptera > Culicidae > Uranotaenia > Uranotaenia lowii. The sequence goes on from NC_073692.1 coordinate 24,829,471, forward strand.
GACAAAAATGACAAAAATGACAAAAATGACAAAAATGACAA